>NC_056726.1:1854926477-1854951167 GCF_019279795.1 Protopterus annectens | reverse complement strand
TTAAAAAAATGGTAAGCTGGTATATTGCAATAGAAAATGGATGACAAGCTGAAAACAGGTTCATAGTTATTAGGCATCTCATCCAAAGGAGGTATCCTGAGGACTGCAACATACAAATGTATATGCTATAGAATAGAACCTCAAGCCTTTACATTAAGATGCAAGTATTCTACTTGTGGTGCTACTAACATAGCTTTAAAACGTTATACCACAATAGAGATACCATTTGCTAAACAAAACAGTTGCACATTGTAAATAGACTTGGCATGAGCAGCAGTGAACTTAGCTTCCCTTAAAACTCACAGTTCCTTGAAAATGCACTTGAAAATTCCACCTGTTAACTCTAACTTGGGCATTTCTACTTTCTCACAAACATACCATACCCTCAAGGCCTCAACCTTAGTGCAAGAAATCTGGACAAAGCCTAAAATAAATAGGGACAGATTATAAATATGAGCTCTCAGAAACTTAGAAAATTGCAAGAGTAACAGGATTTGTGTTGGTATGCATTTTCTAAATGACATGACATCTAAAACTGAAATGTCTCATTTAGCAACTTCAATCCTTTTTAGGAGGAATATGGGGCAAAAATCTGGACAGCTGAGGGTATGCTACCTCCCTCTAATACACACACCAAATAATTCTGGTCAGACAAATTAGTTCTGGGAAGGTTGCACTGAACGGCACCGTGCTTGAGCTGAAGTGGGTGAAATCCTGGTAGCCAGTGATAACTGATCTGCAGCTCAGCATTGTGGAGCATTAAAACATTTTTAGCAGAGCATTGTTTCATCACTACCTATTGTGTTTGCACATAAGCTGTAGTTATTTTAAACATTTGCCTTTTTTGATTACTACAGAGTACATTTACCCACCAGAGCTATTGTGTTTTGACTTCAGTGTGGAGCTAGTTGTTGCAGGGCTTGGCTTTTAAATAAGGTAGCAATGCTCATTTACCATATACCATTAAAGCCACCTTGACCCAACTACAAGTGTACTAACACACAGACACTGCTATAAGACACTGGTCTGCAATAAAATTTAATGAGCTTCTGAAAATACTGTAATCCTGTCCTTTTATTACAATGAATATAAAATACTTGAAATAAGGTAAAAAGCTCATAATCTTAGACCGACAAAACTACTTTTCCACACTTCAAAATAATAAAATCAAACCCTCAGAAATTTTGGAAAGGTATCTCTACTCTACTTAACCCCAGCAAACCAGATACCCCTACCCCAGACCCAAACGCTCCTGACCAAGACTTGGCTACCCAATTTAACTCTTTTCATTGAATCCATTTCCAAATTAACGCCATCTTTCTCTAACACCACTACACTGCTACTACTTCCTCATTCCCATCTACTAACTCCCATCCCTCCACTCCTCCTACTACTTCATCAGCTTCATCTGCCCCTAATTCTCCTCTTCACACTCCTTTTTCTCATTTAAACCTATACCCAACTTCTACTATAAAGAAATTCCTTATGAAACTGAAGCCATGCACCAATGCTCCTGATAACATCCCTTCTTACTTTCTTGGCAAAGCTGCTGAAGCAATCGCTTACCCTATTAGCATTTTAATCAACTGCTCTATCCAAGAATGTATAGTACCCCAAGTCTGGAAAAGGGCCTTTATCATACCTCTACATAAAAGGTGGCAACAACAACAATGTTACTAATTTCCGCCCCATCGCTATTC
Organism: Protopterus annectens; assembly: GCF_019279795.1. Taxonomy (NCBI): domain Eukaryota; kingdom Metazoa; phylum Chordata; order Ceratodontiformes; family Protopteridae; genus Protopterus; species Protopterus annectens. The sequence continues at coordinate 1,854,949,467 of NC_056726.1, read as the reverse complement.
TGTCCCCCATCTCAACTCCTAGAAAAGTGTATCCAACTACAACTCCTTCCACATCTCTTAGATAATCACCTACTAACTCCCACACATGGAGTCAGACCACATCATAGCATTATGACCGCCCTCCTCTCCTTCCTTGAAACTAAATAAAGCCCGCGACTCTGGCCATTGTTTCTACCCTACTACTCGACCTCTCTAAGGCCTTTGACACTCTCACAGCCTGCTACTAACTAAACTTTACCCATCTCCCTCCTCCTTGAACTGGTTCTCCAGCTACTTATCTAACAGATCTCAAGCAGTCAAATGGAAAAAGGCCACCTCCTCATTTCTAAATACTCCTACTGGGGTACCCCAGGGCTCTATACCGAGTCCCCTTCTCTTAAATATATTTATAAATGATTTCCGCAACTCTATCCCATTCTCAGACATCATCCAATATGCCGATGATTCTGCTATTATCTGCGCCACACCTCTATCCCCTCACTCCTAAAACTGACTCAAGATGCTTTTACAACAACTGAGCAATGGATGAAAAGGAATCACCTAGCACTCAATGCCTCTAAAACCAAATTAATGTTATTCATCCTCTAAGGCAACTTCTTTCAATATAAACACATTCCACATCTCTAGACAAAATAATCTACTCCTGGAACTGGTGTCAGAGACCAAGTTACTTAGTCCAAATTGATACCAGCTCAAATTCAACTCCCACCTACAGTTAAATCTCAAGAAAACCTGTATGCTTTACCGACAAAATCATTACCTTACACCTGCTACCAAAATCACCCTCTACCTCATTTCTTATCCTCTCCCTTCTCTATGGAGCTCCACTCCTAACTAATCTACAGACCTCCAACACAACTTTCCTCTTGCTACAACAAAATTGCCAAGTTCGCTACCAACCACAAGTCCTCCACCCACCACTGTTCCTCTCTCCAAAACTAAAATGGCTAGAGCTACCCAGTTATCTCACATATACTCAACTAAATCTTGCACATAAGCTCATTTTCAACCCCTCCCTTTGTCCCTCCCTTTCATCAGCCTTTAAAATGCACCTTCCTGCAAGAGTATCAAGATCCAATCAAAATCTATTAGAAGTATATAAACCAACTAGTCCCCAGGCAAAATCTTCTCCTTGCATGCCTTTGGAACTCCCTACCACCTTCCATTCGCACCACCCCCAACCATTTTATATTTAAAGATCTCTTCACTCACATCTAGTATCCCAGTGGGAATGCTCTTGCTCACACCACATAACACTTGCAAACTCCATCTTCTTTCTTCCTCTGTTTCCTCCTGCAACTTTCCTAATTACCCACCCTAACTCATACATATTATTATTCCTAGAATAATCAGAAAGAATATACTAGGCCACACTTCCCAAGTATTGCTTCCTAATACGTTATTGCTTCTCAGTACTTTTGTGCATTGCTTCCTAATATGTTATTATTCCTCAATATTGTCATGAAATGCTTCCAAATATGTTATTTTTCAGTGCTTTTGTGCTAAATTTCCCTTTAGTCTGTATTACCTATTAATTTCATCACTAGATTGTACTCGCTCTAGTTGTATTATTTTCAAATTGTTATTTCTTGTATGATTAACTTCTGTGTAATTGTATAATTTGTATATCTATTAATAACCTACTTAGTTTTGGAGCTTTTCTCCCCAGGACTCCATTGAAAACGGGTTCATTTGGCCCAATGGACTATCCTGGCAAACCAACTGCAAATAAAATAAATAAAACTGTCATGCATTTCAATACCCAAGGCTTATACATTATCTAGTCATGTAAATATTCTCTGCATGGCAACAACGAAAAGGCTTTCAATGCTGGTAATTCTTTAACAATATACTTACTAAAGCTTACTTGCATCTTACAATATCCGACAAGCTTACTAAAGCTTACTTGCATCTTACAATCTCCGACAAGCTTACCTGATGTTCATTAAACCATGGCTACTTAAACAGAGCAACAGGGCACTGTGACAGCATACAGTTCCAGAATAAGAAGCATAAATCAACAGTACAAAAATCTGATAGAAAACCAGAACATTTTGCAAAATCAAGGACAGATGAAAAGCCACGGTCGTATTTGTGATCTACTTTGGATGGGGGAATACTCTGCACATTTACACTGCATAACTGCTCCTTGCCTTCCATGGACACATCCAGAGCCACTACAATGGGGAGAGTGGGGTGCAATAAGTATGTCACAATTTGAAATGTCTCTGGCAATAAGTATGTCACAATTTGAAATGTCTCTGGCTGACAGTGATGGCTCTGACACTCATACCTCTCAACTTCAGAGCAAGAAATCTGGACAACGCCATACATAGAACTAGAAGTGTGACAAGCCCAAAAATAAGGCTAATTTTTAAATATTGCTCTTATAACTTAAATAGAACAGGTAGATCTTGCATTAGTACAAGTTTTCTGAAGGGTATGAAATCTGAAACTCAAATGTCTGCCATTATTTTCTAACTTCAGTCTTTAATGACTTGCCACTAATTTGCCAGAAAAACACAATTTTATGAAAAAACGGACCAAAATGTGATGCAAAAATACCTGTCAAAAAAGGGACACCTTTTTAATATTAACAGTTAACTTGAAGCAGCTAACAAAATAAGAGCATCCACATGCATTTCTGAAATAAAGGTAATCTATAAGTGATCATTACAGTTATATATAATTGTAAACCCTCCACATTTTCTTCCAAAATTGCCATTTTGGAGGAGGGATTATTAGGGGAGAGCAACATTTTGAGCCAGAATTGGGGACAATTGAGATGTTTGGATATTCCTAATCTACAAAGTGATTTGCACGCACCTTTCAACCTCTTAATGCAGGAAATCTGAACAAGGCCAAATATATTGGGGAACATACAAACACTACTAAAAATTGCTCTTGTATAAACGTAAAGACAGTCTTGCATTAGCATGCATTTTTCTGAAGGTTATGACATCTGAAACTCAATGTCTGTCATTTAATGGCTTCATTCCTAAATGATTTGCTAGAAAATCACAAATTTGAGAACAAACCAAAAATAAGCAGCAAATATCTATTCATTCTGCAAAGATATGGACAACTGAGAGGTATAGTTCAACCGGGCTGTCTGAGCTTGCTACCCCCTCACAAAATCATGGTCAAATGGAGCCTCCCCCCTGCAGCCATTCCAATGTCCCATTTATCATAAACACTAATGTGCATACTGCTTCACTTCTACGATGATTTAGGATTTCATTTGAAAGTTTTATTTTGCATTTTACAGCACAAACCCTAATACATATCTGTTAAAGCAATGCAGTCTCACAATGAAAATAGACCAACATTAAAACTTCTCTGCTCTTGAAACTCACATGCATTGAAACAGCACTGAAACCCACTTTCAGAGAAAATACATTTTGCCAATGGCAAATATTAACTCTGGGCTGTCTACAAAATCATAGGCCCCTCGAACATAACATACACATGCTCTTCGATACACCTTCCTGACTGTATTACATTATATTCCTTGTACAATACAGTACAGTTGTTAGAGGGAATTTTAAATTTATTGTTTTGAACATTTTTCCAGTAAACAATGAAACAAAAAGCATCCACTAAAGACAAAACTGCCCAATTCAGAACATTTCCATCATAAAAAGTCTACTCAAGTCCACCAGTATCAGTAAAAATATACACAATCTCTGAAGTAGTAAACTCCACATTGAAAAAATTTGTAACTAATAAAGAGGTTGCTGCTAGCAAACACTTTATATGTCATTGTTTAATCTACAAATAAAGTGCCTGTTACTCTTGAAGAATAAATTGCTTTTGTTGCATGCAATAAAAAAATGAAAAGCTAGTAATACCGCAATAGGGAATGGATAGCAAACTGTTAACAGGTTCATAGTTACTAGGTATCTTTGCCAAAAAGACTGCAGCATCCACCCCCTTTACAACACAATGCAGCATCAGCAATGCATTTACCTACTGTGGGAGTAGAACCCACAGCCTTCAGCATCTAAAGCAAGTACACTATCTGTTGTGCTATTAATGCAAGCAGACTAAACACAAGCAGCACTAAACTTTTGCTCCCCTGCAGCTCTCAGCTCCTTGTAAAATCTACTCCGACACCCAGCTGTATCTCTGAACTTTTCAGCACAAGAAATCTGGAAAAAGCCAAAATTTATTGGGGGGGGGGCAAAAGGCCAAAAACTAGGGACACATTTTAAACATTGCTTGTATAATGTTTGAAAGTTGCTGGAATAAAATGCGTTACCACCATACATTTCACTGCCACGTCTTGAACCCAGGGGACCCCGTGCAAAACAGTCAGAGCAACATACCACTACGCCAAATAAACTGTTTTGTGAAAGAGGAAGACTGAAACTTAAATAGCTACCATTTAGTGAATTCAGTTCTCACCATAGCACAGCTGTCAGCCTCTTAGCACAAAAGACCTGAACAAAGCCAATAATGGGTGACTACTACAACCACCAAACATTCAGTGAATTCAGTTCTCACCATAGCTCTCAACCTCTTAGCAAATAACACCCGGACAAAGCCAGTATTGGGAGAATATAGCCCCCAAACATATTCAGTGAAATCAGTTCTTACCATAGCTCTCAACATTAGCAAAAAACCTGGATGAAGCCAATAAATACCTGAACAAAGCCAATACTGGGTGAATACAGCCCTCATCAGTGAATTCAGTTCTTACCATAACTCTCAACCCTAGCACAAAACCTGGACGAAGCCAATAATGGGGGGGGGGATACAGTCCCAAACACAGGGATACATTTCAAATATCCATCTTGTACACTTAGAAAATTGCTAGAATAAAAGCTTTTGTTAACATACACTTTCTGAAGAATATGAAGTCTGACAAGTGTCCATTTTTTTTAACTTTTGTTAACCAGGAAAGTCTGACTTTGAAAAAAAAAAAAAAAAAAAAAAGCTAAGTTTTAGCAGAGGCCCAGGGAGAAACACCACAGATTTTATGAGGAACAGAAAAAGTATGAGGGAAAATCCTGCAACATTTTCACAAATGGTGGTGGGTAGGGAATTCAGGCTCTTGCCACTTGGGCCCAAGGTACAGGGTTCAAGCCTTATTCACTACCCACCACCATGTACACCTGGGGCATTTCACACACACACACACACACACACACACACACACACACACACTTAAAAGGTCCCTGCACCTCCTATCCACTACTGAATGTAACATTTTGACTCTGTACTGTCCTTTATTAACATGTGTATTATATTTACTGTATTTGCTTCTGTAATCCTTGTGGAGTTTTTCTCCCTGGGCCTCTGCTGAAAATGGGATCCATGCCCATTCAGACTTTCCCAGTAAACAAATGTAAAATAATAATAATATATACACACACATATGTACTGTATATATATATATATATATATACATATATATATATATATATAGAGAGAGAGAGAGAGAGAGCGCGAGAGAGATCTACTTCACATGACAGAAAACTCATTTGACAGAATTTCATCTGATGAGACCAAAATATCTAATTTTCAAAATACTGAAAACTCATTTGACTGAATCTCACTTCACTGAAAGCTTACAATGCTGAATTTCAAAATACTAAATTTTAAACCATAGACATGCACACTTACAACTCCAGTGACTAACTATTTTCAGAACTTAAAAACTACTTACTTGAACAAGCACCTAGAATTATTCAGTGCAGCTTCCACACCTTAATTCTGAAATTGAATTCACATACTCACATGAACAGGAGTAGCTGCACATTGATGGCTAAAGGTGTATGGGCATGTTGGGTGGTTACTACACTGCAAAACTGGTATGTAATGGTGGTGATATTTGGAAGGCATGAGCAAACACACCAATATATTAAAGCCATAGCACCAATTGAACTGGAGGCTGGCAAATAGATTTAGTAAGGGATTTTGTCCATGCACAAATATTTCAACAGTGATTCTTTGCAGTGGCATCCATTATCTGATTCAAGGTAAGTTAACCCTGATGTCCTTTATTTAAAAAAAAAATCAATAAAAAATTTACTTTGTTATAAGTGACTTCTGGACACAAGAAAAAGGAACACATGAAAAAGGAAGGGGAAATATAGCAATGTGGTTTGTATGTACAAAGACAAATCCAGGGACACTGCAAAAAGTTTTTTTTGCAAACCAACCAGTGGAGTGAAAACATATGAAGGCAAACACTGCATACCAACACACTTTGCACATGTAAATCTCAATTTTTAACAAGGTGGAAGCATGAAGTGATAAATTAACACTTAAATTAATAAAGCTCTAAACTGGTTAATAGTATAAATGTTTTATTCTTTAGCTCCTTGGTGCAAGACCTTACTGGATATGATTGCAGTCAAGTAAGGCCATGGCTATAGTGCAGTAAAAAAATGTCCCCTCTAGCTCTTTTGAAGTTTCCTGGTCCTAGCTACAGAGAACTCAGAAAAGTGACTACTTTCTGGATTTAAGCATCTTTGCTGTTTTTTTACTTGAAATACCTTCTCTAGCTTACCCTAAACAAGCTTAAACTGTTTTTAGCTGTTTGCTGCATTATTTAATATCTGCACTTAAAGTTACATTTTAGTAGAATTTGATCGAAAGTTTGTTTGTTTGTTTGTTTGTTTAATTTAACTGTTGAAGCTGCCCACTAAAGTGTGCTAGCCTGTGTAACTGATTTATTACTGTTTCTGCATTTTCTGTGTGTTTCTATCTAAAAACAAAAAAAACCCCAAAAATAATCCTTGTTTTCCCACCTCTCTTCAACTAGTTTAGACCAGTTTACAGGCTTTGCTGTATTCTGGGCTGTGGTGTAGTTCCTGTGTTGTCCATTACCTTACTTGGATAGAACGAAGTTTCTTTGCTCACCAGTGGGAGTGGGGAGCCTTGAGCAGCCTACCTGTCTCTGTAGGAAGTGACCTCAGCACAAGAGCTGTAGTAATTGGTTGTTTTGGACCATTTCTAGCTCTTTTGAAGTTCCCTGTTTAAAATCCGTGTTTGTGCGGCTTTGCGCGATTGTGCGCATAGCGGTTAAACAAGGTTAAACTTCTTCTGGCTCCGTCAAGTCTGCTCTTCAAATTTTCAAGAACCATGCCAAGTTGGCACTTTCCCTTGAGGAAATTGCAAAGGTTGCAAATATATCACATCATGTTTTCCATTTATTAATGATGTTAAGTTTATTCCTGTTAAGCAGTTTTGTTGTAAGTCTGTAGGGGTTATTTATGCTCTATGTTGTCCATGTAATATGTATTACATAGGAGAAACAAAAAGGGCCTTCAAACTGAGATTGTTAGAGCATATAAGGGACATTAAGAATGGTAATATTGAAAGCCCTGTAGCTTTGCATTTTTTAGAATGTCATAACAAAAATAGTGAAGGTTTAAAAGCCACTATTTTAGAACAAGTTAAGCCAATAATGTATTGTCAGCAGGATGTTAAAACTGTGTTACTGCAAAAGAAGCTCTGCTTATTTTAAAGTATAAAACTATGTCTCCTTGTGGGCTCAATGCTGAGTTCAATTGAGAGTGTTGCTTAATTAATTGCTTAATTGTTTAATTGAGTTACTAGTTTGTTATAAAATGTGGATGCTTGTATACAATTTTATTCTCCTTGAAGGCTTTGAGACGCCAGAGATTTTATTAAAGAACTTTTGGATACTGTGGTCGTTGTTTGCTACTTGCTGCTTGCTACTTGGTGCCTTTTGTTGTTTTTGATGTCTTCTGATCCACAGTACCATCTTCCAAGGATTTTTAGAGAGACCAGAGAAGGAAATCAGATGTCTCTGGACAATTTTCTTCTGAATCCAGTTAATTCCTCTGAGAGAGGTGATAGAGGTGAGCGTTCTAATTCTCAGAGAGTGCCTACTGAAAATAATGTTATTTGGGAAAAGTGGGAAGAAGAAAGAAGAAGACGGTCTCCCAATCCCTTTTCCAGTGTTGGAAGGAAGATTCCTTTGTCTGTTAATGCGGAAAACAAGCTTTTGTTTGAGGAATTGGAGAAACTAATGTGGAAAGAAACTGCTGTACATTATAATATATGTGGTCTTCAGAAATACATAGAGACGGATACAACACCCAGGGGTCTTAGAGTTTTTAAAGACCCCTCTACTCCATTTGACCTTTCTTTGGTCTCTGATTGTGTTTTTCACAAGAGGTGGGTCAATGCTGCACATGTCTGTGTTACTGAATGGTTACATATACTTATTGAACGTGATTTACTTAAACAAAAAGAATTGTGTAATAACATCAAAAAAATGTATACAGATTTATCCAGTACTGTTTCTGTGGCTATATTTGATGAGTTTCTATCTCAAACTAATCAGAAACTCAAGGAATATGAAGCTACTTTAGTTGAGCGTAAAAGAGGCAAACTTCTCCGTGATGTGCGTGACTATGAAGCCAATCGGGCTTTTTTGTCTAAAGCACAACGCACAAAAGTGCGTAAACAAGTTAGGTTTCAGTCCGGTAAACAGATGAATGTTTCTCATGTGTCTTCAGCGTCGGAAGGGATATACATCTTAAGACGGAGAATATGAAACGGAGTTTCCAGTATTACCAGCGCCCAACAAAGGGAGAACTTTCGCCTACATTTCGTGGAGAGGCCGCCACCTCTTTTCATCATCAACAGGACAGAAACGGACATGGGACCAATCTTCCTTTCCAGGTGGACAAAGTTATGGACATGGGGGATACAAGAGGGGTAGAAAATGAACATGTATCGAATAATTTAAGGTATTGTAATACTACAGATTATGTTATTAATTTATCTGGTTATGATTTTAACTGTGTTGAAATGTCTTTACTTAATAGGGGTTTGAAATTTATCCCCACAGTTATTAATCCCCTACATGAACTTAAAAAAGATATGTATGTGTTTGGCAGGAAGTTACATTTGAAACATTTCTTTAGTAACTGTTCAACGTCTTTAAATTCTGCTGATACATCTGATGATAGTAGTTCTGGTGATAGTTATTTTTCTTGTTTTTCAGATGAAGCTATTAATGCATATTGCCAGCTAGACACTACTAAGGTACCTACCACTAGTAATTTTACTCCTGGCTATTTAAATAATGACGTATGTCAGTTTGTTAGTTTAGTTAATTTTTTTACTGAACTCAATTATGAAAAATTTATGAGTAATAAAACTAATATTGATTATAACTTGCAATGGAATGAGTGGCAAGCTTTAGTTAGGCTCAGTAAAAGAACTGACATAATTTTCAAACCTTCTGATAAAGGTAATAAGCTTGTTGTTTTGAATTCTGCTGATTACTTTTCTATGTGTATGGAACATTTAAATGACAGTAACACTTATAAAGTTATATCTGTAGATGTTTATTTCAAATCAGTTCAGGAATATTTAGATTTGTTAAATAAAGGGGTTAGGCTAGGTTATTTTAGTTCCACTGATGTTAAAAAGAAATTTCAGATAGAAGGTTCAAAATGGCTCTTTTTTATTGCCTACCCAAAATACATAAAAATCTGTCTAGGTCTCCGAGGCCTATTGTTTCTGGTTCTTTGTATTTTTTGCATAATTTGGGTATTTTTCTACATCAATTTCTAGCTCCCTTTGTATACAAATTGCCATCATATATTTGTGATGTTTTGATTTTCTGAATCAGATGAAAGGGGTGAAAATAAATGCTAGGATGACGTGGTTTACTATTGATGTTAAAAGCCTCTATACCAACATTAAACACCCTTTTGGCATTGAGGCTGTTAGTTACTTTTTGGGAGATAATCCGTCACAGCATTTATTATAGAGTTACTTCATTTTTGTTTGACTCATAATTTTTGAGTTTAATGAGATTTTGTATCATCATTTACAGGGTACAGCCATGGGGGCTTCTTTTGCCCCATGTATGCTAATTTATTTATGGGTTTATTTGAACTAGAAACAATATACAAGCATAGATTTTTTCAGACCCATGTAATATCTTATTATAGGTTTGTGGATGATCTAATATTCTTGGTGGATGCTGATGAAAGTGACATTAAAGCATTTGTTAAAGATATTAATCATAATAGATTTTCTATGAGTTTTGATGGTTCAAAAATGGGACTTGTTGTCCCATTTTGGATGCTATTCTCGATATTTCTAATGGTACTAAAATTATTACTTCTCGATCAATAGAAAATTTGATGGTACTAATTTTTATTTACATGGAACTAGTTGTCATCCTCCTCATACGTTGGATGCCTTACCATATGGGGAAATGTTACATATAGATTATGTGGAAGACCTGATATTTTTCAGCAAGAAATGAATATTTTGGTGGAATCTTTCTTGAGTAGGGGATATAACAAAGATATTTTAAACAGATGTTTTGATAAATTAGTTAAAAAGTTAAGCTTTTGATGGTGTAAATAGTTACTTTCCTGCAAATGTGGCTCAATATAATGGTAATAATAACTGTAAGGAAAATATGTATTTTGTAACCACTTATGGTTGTTTTACTTCTCAATTTCTTGATATAGTAAAACAATGTTGGTCTTTTTTACTTTCTTGCAAAAATGTTGAACAGTGGCTGAATGTTAATTTACAATTTTCCTATCGGAGAGGTAGAAATATAAAAATTTTTTTGGTTAAAAGTAAATTTATTTTGCCTCCACCTTCATTATATAAAGAACCATGCCAAGTTGGCACTTTCCCTTGTGGAAATTGCAAAGGTTGCAAATATATCACATCATGTTTTCCATTTATTAATGATGTTAAGTTTATTCCTGTTAAGCAGTTTTGTTGTAAGTCAGTAGGGGTTATTTATGCTCTATGTTGTCCATGTAATATGTATTACATAGAGAAACAAAAAGGGCCTTCAAACTGAGATTGTTAGAGCATATAAGGACATTAAGAATGGTAATATTGAAAGCCCTGTAGCTTTGCATTTTTAGAATGTCATAACAAAATAATGAAGGTTTAAAAGCCACTATTTTAGAACAAGTTAAGCCAATAATGTATTGTCAGCAGGATGTTAAAACTGTGTTACTGCAAAAAGAAGCTCTGCTTATTTTAAAGTATAAAACTATGTCTCCTTGTGTGCTCAATGCTGAGTTCAATTGGAGAGTGTTGCTTAATTAATTGCTTAATTGTTTAATTGAGTTACTAGTTTGTTATAAAATGTGGATGCTTGTATACAATTTTATTCTCCTTGAAGGCTTTGGCCGAGACGTCAGAGATTTTATTAAAGAACTTTTTGGATACTGTGGTCGTTGTTTGCTACTTGCTGCTTGCTACTTGGTGCCTTTTTGTTGTTTTTGATGCTCTTCAAATTTTCCCTTAAGGAAGCTCTACTCTTAGTATAATCAGACTATTCGCTATATTATAAGCCTAGCACTTGTTCTCAAAACTTCTCTACTAAGTAAGCACTCTCATACTAAGTAAGCACTACATCCACCTACCACCCCTGTGAATATCCACTTCCCTTAAAGGCACAGCACTCCCTTATACTGTTCTAGCATGTCGAGTGGTAGATTACTGACATCCTCTCCAGTTCAGCTGGTTAATCTGGGTATCTTGAGACAATGCTACAATTGTCTCATGTACACAGACAACCCTCTCCTCCTCCCAACAAACACAAATACATGTGAGAGATGCAACTATATAGCCAAACTGGAGGCTGAACTCTCTCAACTCAGGAGGAGATGGTAACCACACACACAACAAACCCAGTCCCACATAGACCTACCACAACTGCAAACCAAACACATAGAAACACAAAGACATACTCGGAGGGTCTAATAAAAAACTTACCAAAACAACAGAGGCTCCCAAAGCAGACATCCAAAAATCCACCACCTCAAAACAAAACACATGCAACACATACTTCAATAAATCAGTGTGTCAATCAATCACAGCCCTTAAGGCCAAACACCATGCCTGATACAGGTGACTCTATAGTCAGACACACTGATGTCCCGCTTACCAGGCTGAACAAGGAGAGGGTGACTGTGAGCTGCCTATCGGGATCTAGGATCCGCCACATAACACATGCACTCAGGTCACTCCAAAGCAAGTACAAATATGACTCTGTCATTGTCCATGCTGGCGTGAATGACCTGAGACGTACCTCCCTGGACTACATGAAAAGAGACATAGAGGAGCTCTCTGATTATGTAGCCCAGGCTGGTATGACCCTGACCCTGAGCAGCATCTTGCCCTCACCAAGAATGATGCCACAATACAAAGACAAGATGATCAGCTTTAATAATTGGCTCAAGTACTGGTGTCATTCTAAGGGGATCCAATGTCTGTCTGCTGGGATGACATGTTGGACAAGCCACGCTGCTTCGCAAGGGACGGCTTGCACCTATCACCACTGGGCTTCCGGATATTGGCTAAGGCTCTTGCCACCCCCATAGTGCCTTTTTTAGGCAAGGCTCAAAAGACAAACCCACCTCCTTAGAAAACAAAAATGGAAAAAACTAAGGGTAATGCTGCTCAACTCCAGAAGTCTAAATCTCAAGATGCAGGCACTCGATGCACTCCTCAGTATGGAGAACATCGACATCTGTGCAGTAACTGAAACCTGGTTCAAGGCTCCTGAGAGCACCCCAGCGCTACCAGGCTATACCTCATATCATGCTTTTCAGCCTCAAAACACAGGCCAAACCACAAAGGGAGAGGGAGTGTCCATATTCATCAAGGACACCTATACCTCCAGGTTAGCAGCAACACATGAAGCATCGGAGACCATACAGGTGCAACTAACAATAGGCAAAACTGCTATACAACTGGTAGCATGTTACAGACCACCCTCCCAATCTCAGGAACCCTACTCAGCCTTCCTGAAGACATTGGAGGATATGAATGTATCACACAAAATACCATCATACTGGGAGTCTTCAACTACCCTAACATAGATTGGGTACATTATTCTAGCCCTAACACCCTAGCCCAAAGGTTCCTGGAATTCATAAATTCAAATGCACTAGAACAACTAGGGGAGATAATATACTAGACCTGATCATCACAAACATGGGGACAAAATGCTCCACACCGGAGGTATACCCCTCACTAGTGAGATCTGACCACAAACTAATCACCCTGGATATACATATCCCACCTCCACCCCCAGCACAAAAGACCACAGTGAAAAACTTCTCAAAAGCAGACTTCACTCTTCTTAAGACTGAGATGGTATCCTTTAAGCCCACTGGGCCAGTGGATACCACATCCCACAATGCTGAATCCTTCACAAATGCTTTCTATGGACATCTCCAAGAATGCATGGATCATGCAATCCCAAATAAATACAAGTCCCTCTCCACCAAAGGCAAACGTCCTGTCTGGTGGACCTCAGCCATTAACAAATTGTATAACAAAAGAAGGAAGCTACTGCACGACAGAGCAAAATCCCATAAAGGGAAGACATCTCTGATCAACACTAGCAGAAAACTACATTTTCTCATAAAAACATCCAAGGCCAACTTTGAGAGAAAAATCGCTAAGGACACTAAAGATAACCACAAAGCCTTCTTCAGCTATGTTAGAAACCTGGGCGGAAACCCTCAGATATGCTCAGAGTTAGTTCACAACAACAAAAAATACACTGAACCCACAGATATTGCCAACATTCTGGCTGACAGGTTCAGTGCAAATTTCTCCCCTCCCTCACCCCCAAAAGAAGAAATCCTTATCCCAGCTGAATGTAATCTCCCTGTCATCTCAGATGTCCAGATGAGAGCCACCCTCAGCAAAGCTAAAAACACAGCATCAATGGGACCTGATGGTATCCCAGGTTGCGTGCTACGTGAACTCCAAGAGAAGCTAAACCCACACATAAAAATGCTATTTAACCTTAGCCTTACTACAGGATATGTACCTGAACACTGGCGTACAGCAACAGTGGTCCCACTCCACAAAGGGGGTACCTCTACAGACCCTGGGAACTACCACCCCATAAGCTTAACCAGCCTGGTCTGCAAAGCTATGGAAAGAATCATTATGGAACTCATAAACAGAGACACTGGGGACCTACAGACACTTGACCCCACCCAGTTCGGCTTTGTAAAGGGCAGATCCTGCCTTTTGAACCTGGTTGACTTTTTTGAAACAGTCACTAGAGCCATTGATGAGGGCAAAGCAGTCCATACAGCCTACCTGGACTTGGCTAAGGCCTTTGACACAATACCCCACTCAGGTATCATAGATAAGCTCAACAGCTTAAATGTAAACCCTTATGTCACTAGATGCATTGCAAACTGGCTAAAGGACAGAACCCATAAAGTTAAAATCGCTGGAGCAATGTCAGACTCAAAGCCAGTCACAAGTGGTGTCCCACAGGGATCTGTCCTGGGTCCCCTCTTGTTTGGCATTTATTTCTCAGATGCTAAAGCAAACATGGGAGAGTTGTGGCTGACAAAGTTCGCAGATGACTGCAAACTAGGCGCCATAATCGATACACCAGCGGACACATACATCCTACAAAAAGGCCTCACAGAAATGGACAACTGGTGCCGGAGTTATGGCCTTAAACTAAATGCCAAAAAATGTATAGTCATCCCCTTTGGGAAAAACAAAGTACCCACAAATTATCACATAGACAGCAACCCACTGAGTATGGAAAAAGTAATCAGAGACCTAGGGACCCAAGTCAACAGCATCCTCTCATTTGACACCTACTTTGCCAAAGTGGTTAGAAAAACATTCTACCTTGCACACCTTATCATGAAGGGATTCACATCCAGATCCAAGGATGTCATTGTACCCCTATACTCCTCCCTCATCAGACCCATGATTGAGTACAATGCCCCATATGGTATGTACCTTACATGGCATTTGCAACAGCTGGAGAGACCACAAAAGTACCTCACCAAGAGGATCAAGGGTCTCCAACATATGTCTTATTCTGCCAGACTAAAGAAACTCCAGCTCTATTCAGTAGCATACCACCTGCTCAGAGGTGATCTCTGCCTGACCTACAAGGCCATGTCCAATCAGGAACTGATGGACATGCTCTACCTCAAAAAATCCAAATCCATCGGAACCAATAGAGCTAAAGACTTAAACCTCGGCACAAGTATGAATAGGACATGCTGGAGGGATAGATTCATAACTCAGAGGCTTCCCATGCTCTGGAACAAGATCCCAGTTCATGTTAGGCAGAGCCCCTCACTGACTCTCTTCAAGAGAAATCTTGATGAGTGGATGGGAGATCGTAAGTTTACCCCAGGGGTCACATCTGTGTCACTACTAGACAGGGGCACAGTAAACTAATTCTATTATATAAGGGGACCTTCACTGTGTCACTACTAGACAGAGGCACAGTATTCTAAATCTATTCTGTGCATTTTGTACCATTTTATGGGGTGGTGAAAGCCACATCACTATGGCTAGGCTTACAAATGCCCCAGGGCAGATAGCCTAGTACTAAACAATGAAACTATGAAACTATGAAACTATGAAATGCTAGAGCAAAGATTAAATTACATGAGTCAAGTATCCTGCTGAGATCTGCCAATCAATGGAATTACCAGGTCAAATTACCCTCAGGACTTTGACAGCTAGGAAAGCTAAGTGTTATGGGGGAGGGGAGAAGTAAATGGACTGGAATTCATTGTCTCACAAATTAGTGCCATTTAAACTAAATTAGAAAAAATGTAGCAGTAAACAGCACTTTGAGTGTGTTCTGTGGCATTTAAACTTTTTCTGTTTTAAGTAGTCATCCAGCAGCAGGGAATGTTACTTACACTGTTCTATTTTACTCAGTACTTTGTACGCATGCAACATCTATGAAATGACAGGAACTTTAGGCAAACGGAGGCTTGCATGATGTAACATTTTTGAGCCAAACAATGATTTCTGGGATACTGGATGGCAATCTAATTTATCCAAACCACGTCAGTATGCCAGCCTCCAGGTGGTCAGAGTCTGGAATTACATATAAAAATATTTAAAATCCTGTAAATAATCCCAGAGTGCTGTTAAAGTGTAGGAAACATCATGCCATGATGTTTTAAACATGTTTTTTGAGTCTGTGGGTGTGGTACTCATTTAACAGAAACTGGATTATATAAAACCAAACTAGTCGGGGGGGGGGTTACGCCCTCCACAGCCCCTTAACTATACATACTAACTCCAGGATCACATTACAGCAGGGAAAAGGGCATATACCTTTTTGCTTGCCTTACAGTAGCCTATACACTGCCACTACTGCTGGGAATGCACAAAACATCTGCCATATTACTTTAGGTACTTCCCATAAAAATGTAAAGAGACATACCTGCATTTTGAAACAGTACAACGATACTTTCTACATGACTATCGATATTTTGACAGTCAGCACTTTAAATTACAGTAATTATTGTTATCACAAGCAAGTCACAGGTGAAAGGAAATCCACATAGGTTCATAGGGTCATAAGTTGGTACAAGGCTATCAGCCCTAAGGCCTATACAAGCATAGCCATAATAATTCCCTGGATATTTCTTTCCACAATATTTACTTCCCTGGACCCCTGTCTAGTAGGGTGACTGACGTGATCCCTGGGGGGAATTTCCTATCTCCCATCCAATTGTCAAGGTTTCTTATGAAGAGGGCCAAAGAGGTGCTCTGCTTGACATGTATGGGTAGTCTATTCCAGAGTCTGGGGAGTCTGTGGGTCAGGAACTTATCCCTCCAGCATGTTTTGTTCATTGTGATGACAAGGCTTAGATCCCTGGAGCATGTAGCTCTGAGGGACTGGGATTTCTTATAAGTGTAGCATGTCCAACAGCCCTGGGTTTGACATGGCCTTGTATGGTAAGCACATTGTGTCTATGGCTTACAATTCAGTGAAATGGGATTCAGTCAAATGAGTTTCCAGTATTTTGAAAATTAGGTATTTTGGTCTCAGTCAAATGAGTTTTCTGCCATGTGAAGTAGACCCATATATATTTATGTACATATATATATATATATATATATATATATATATGTATATATATATATATATGTATATATATATATATATATATATATATATATATATATATATATATACATATATATATATATATTATATATATATATATATGTATATATATATATATATATATATATATATATATATATATATATATATATATACACACACACACATATATACACACACACACACACACACACACACACACACACACACACACACACACACACATATATAATATGCTATATGTTAGTATGCTGACCCTTATGCCAATACACTTAGTGAAAAGTATTGTTTAATTTGAAGGACGATTGCATGATGGTGTATTTTTTTTCCACAGTGGAAAAATAGAATGTTTAAGTGAGAGGTGGAAATATAATTTTGGAAATTTTAGAGGACACAGGGTAGGGAGGAGCGGCAGGCCACCTTGATGAGGCTTAGATGGGAAGGGCACTGCTTAAAAGAAAAAATGTGGAGAACAGTTTACAGAAATATGTTTAACTCTGCATCTAGTAGATTAATTTAAATGGCATTTTGAGGTGAGCAGTGTAAGGAGATTAAATGACAATGATGTGGATACTTTCATTTTGCATATGTTGAATAAATGGTATTTTTAAACAGGCTTGGTTTGTCTCCACTCTTGGTTTAGTTTTCAATAAAAGAAGTACGACAATGTAAGGTTATTTACCACATACCATGTCACAGTGATGGTTTGGTAAATGACTGCATTTCAATACAGATATTAAAGTGGATTATTTATTTATTTACTTATTATCTGCTACCTAAATAAGTGGACTTGTTCTTGCTCTCTTTTCAGCCAAAGACAATAACAAGTAGAAACACAGTAACTATTCCCAGGTTACATAACAGTAGTAATTAGAGAATCACATGCAGTCATCAGTTTGCTAATTTCTAACAATATCATTCTGTTTGTGTGCCATTTAATGGGAAAGTATTATTAATCAGGCAGTCTATAGTTTGTTGATGGGTTGGCCCTGAGTGCATATATTGTTTGGGAAATTAAGTTCATTGTTTCAGCTGGTCAGTAAGTGTTAGACCAAGATAGACAAATAACTGGTATTATGATGAGCTTTTGCTGTGTCTCTTTCAAGGATACATCCCATAAGGTGGATATTCTAAGCCTATGAAACAAAATTAGGAATCCAGTGTTATCATAATATAATAGAAGATGAAACAGTTTTAGTTGTGATGGACTGAACCAAATATTAAGAAGACATGGACTTGGTTGCTAAGTGAAAATGTCAAAAAGTGCATAGAATAAAATAAGTTATGTTTATTTTATTTCATATTTGTTTAACTTTTGAATTGTTAGAAAAGATGGGAAAGAGGGACAAGAGAGATAATACAATTTAGAGAACTGATGACATTTGCCTGTAATATGATTATGCCTTTACAAAAGTAGCACCTTATTTTTTTTATATTTTTATTATTTTTTTTTACTTTGCATTGAGGACTCACTATACTGAAAAGACTAAAAGAAAGTAATCTAGAAGCATCAGTGGGTTTGAGTTTATTTGGAAATGAAGGAGGATTTAAACGTTTTAGATACATTTTCATGAATGACATTGGGGTTTGATTTACGCTTACATTGCTCATGCATGTATGAATGAATGGGAGTGTAGATGGTTACTTTCAATGCAGATTCTTTTCTCTGGAATAGCCAGAGAGATTTGAAGGGGATAAAAGGGATATTATGCATTTGGAGGGCAGTCTTGTTACTGGAGGATGAGCTTGATGGCTAGGAAAATTATTTCCACATCAGATATTCTAAGGTTAGAACATGCACTAAATTTTTAAGTCAGTCAGGCAGATCTTAGTGAGTGATTTAAAAATGGTTTTAATTTCCTTAATGCTGAATTTGATATGGGGGGCTTTTCACCTTTTTGCTGTGGATAAGACGGGTATTGATACATTATCATCCTTTCATTTTTATGTTTTCTACAAGCCTGTGATAGAACACATATGTGATGTTAGGTATTTCTAAAAGAATTGTAGATGCTTGCTGAAAACTTATGGCAAATCTAATATTTTGTTTATGAGCAGAGAGCACCAGGCAGGCATAGAATTTGTAGTTTTTACATGGGAAGTCAGCTGAGTTAAAGGTAATGTCCAGGGACTGGAGAATTTCTTACATGTTGTTGACCTGTCTTCTGCTAAGAGGTGTATTGTAACACTTCACAGTAATTTTAAGTCACTTAGTTCACAAGATGATATTAAAGGATAGTTCAATGTTGTTATTTTTATGTTTGAGAAAACATGAGCTATCATGGGACAGATATTAAAGGAGGCCCATTTTTAAAATAATACCAAAATTTGAATTGCAGGAACTCTGAGTGTCTGACAGAGGTGTTGGATAGGAGTCACTGTATTTAGTGAGCTTGGTACATTGGGTGATGTGTATTGTTAATTAATTGTTTGGGGGGGGGTCAGATGACCTTTGGGTTTAATTTATTATTGATGGATAACCAAGTAATTGTGTTTTATTTAGTTCACAAATGACCTATTTGGACAGGTCAGCAATTTTTTGTTAATGGTTGTGGTGAATTCTTGTCCTCACCATGTGCTACAGATGAGTGGCAAGTGTTAGTACAAGCTAATGGTGTTGACAAATTTGCAGTTAGTCACTGTCTGCTTCTATGATCAAAATCAAAAAAATTCATTTGTTACAATGAGAGGTTAAAGTTAGATATAAAAGGTGAGCATTTTTGAACAAATTCTTTTTGTATTGCTAGAGCTGCTGATTTAGCACATTATTGAACTTCCTCTAAAATTAGAATTGAGAGCTAAGAGAAATCTAGTGTTTGGAATTACATCCTGATTATTCTTGGTGTTATGGTTACTGATATATATGTTAAATTACATGCATTTGTTTTTCCATACCTACCAGTGGTTTGGATGTTGTGTCATTCTTTTGCAACAAGAGCATTTAGGGAAAAAATCATCTGGATGACTGGCTTTGAGTATGGATCCTGAGTTGATCTTTCTTCAGTGGTAGTATATTATAGGTATAAGTTGGGGCAGTTTTTGCCATTGTTGTATTTCAGTTGTAAGAAGACTGCATTTTCTAAAACCTAGTATAAATATACTAGAGATTCCCTTACAGACCAAAGTAATGAAATATTTTATTGTAATATGAATGTTTTGCCAACCAGTCCATTTTCACTTGATCCATAATATTAACCAGGGAGGTATGAAGTCACAAGAAGTGTATGGAGACACTGGAAAACATGAAATGGACAAAAATCTTGACTGCTAGGGGAGGTTTTGTACAAGGTGTAGTAGTATTCAAACAAAACAAAATCACAGCTGATGAGGCAGGGGGTTATTGATTAATGAAGTTTATTTCTATGATACTGGTTCAGATATTTTTGTTTAGTTTTATGATATTCTATTTTAAAGAACTTGCTCAAGTCAGAAGTAGTTTTATGAACTTTGTTGGGAAAAACAATGATATTGCTTTGTTGCTAAGTTAGGGTGTGACGTCTGGCTAAAATCCCACTGGACTGCCACCAATTAAATGTGACGTCCCCCACTATCCTGGCTCTGTAACTGAGGAGCTTCAGTCCTCATTACTGACTGCAATGTGAGACTGTCATTTAAACAGGAATAATATTTCACACATTTCCCCTAAGAGCACAACAGGAACACACTCTATAATCTGGGACTGGACTGTTTACTTCTGTCCACCCCTAATGTAACTCCTTATTATACACTTCAGAGTAACGTGTCCCAGTTTAAGACCTCTGATACACTCACACTCAAAGTCAATTTAAATCTCACACATCCAAACACTTATGGGAAAGCCTGACATATATTTCCAGCAATGACTCTTCCCCAAAATAGTACAGTAATACTGCCACCAATCAAAGTGTCTTCATGCCCTGATAAAAAAGGGTGTCCAATTATGAAAATTAAATTTCAAAATAAGTGATAGCTATGACTAAAAGTGACCTGGGTTTGATATGACCTGGGGAGTATCAAACAGGTATAAGCATCCTCTAATCTCTAAAGAAAAACACTGATTTTTCAGTCACAATGTAAAGTAATGGAAAACATTTAATAATAAGTAAAATAATTACAAGAATGTAAATCAATAGCATTTCAATAAACACCAGAATTCAGTCACCAGAAATGTAAAATTAAACTGTAGGATAGAAATCCAACATTCTAGAAAACTCAATCTGAATAACTAAACTTTCCTAATCTAAATGGAGAATACTATCCCTGATCTAATATTACTCATAGCAGCAATGCAAATGCAGGCTTTTAGTTTTTGGGTGAGTTATCTTTTTTGGGGGGTATCACTGCACAGCACTGTTACTGACTGCAACTCTTTACAAACAGCTGCTCTTCACAAACTGCCCAGTATTTGACTAACTGCACAACTTAGCAGTCTCAACTGTCTTATTTTTAAAAAATAACAGTCAGCTGTTTGAAAAAGTTTTTTTCTTGTCAATTGGCTGTTCAAATAATCACCTAGCAACCAGGAACATTCTGATGACATGACCTACTGTTCAGCTGATTCTCCGCAGTACTTCAGAATCTCCCTCTCAAACATGCACAATTAGAAATGTATCAAAATACTGACAGATTCTTTAAATATTCTGTTCAAACAGGGAGATACTCAGCATTTTAAAACCTATTTGCATTTTCACAAGTAGGCATGCAGGCATACAATACAAGTTAATCTGAAAATATAAACAAATCTCCTGCCAAACATGCTAACACAGATGACAGTCCCCAGGATTCAATAAACTCCATGCAGGAATAGTGCTATTACTGCACAGAGTGAACCATGTCCATTTCCACATAGCTGTAACAGCAGTGTGCCTTGCATATTCATGAAGGAGTGCTACTACTAAGGCTTAGCTAACACGAATACTACTGAGTGCAGGGGGTGTGTTTAAGTAGTGCCCACACATCTAACACACCCACTGCACTCAGAAAGTGCTGTACAGCACTTTTTAAATGCATTTCATGGTCTGCAGACACTGAAAGCAAATATAATATTAAAACAGTGTCTGTGGACACTGAAATAAATAGGAGATCATGAAGTAAATGCAGGGGGTGTGAGACAGGTACTGTCACACACACTCTGCATTGTCAAGGAGTCATATGGCACTTTTCAAGTGCTTTCATTGTCTGAGGACACTTAAAGCAGGAAGTTTAGATAGGCAGCAATGCACGGGCTGTGTGGCAGGCACTATCATACCCCCTGCATTGTCAAAGTGCTGTATGGCACTTTCCCAGTGCTTTCAGTGTCCACGGACACTGAAAGCAGTTATGTAGAAAGGAAGCAATGCAGGGGGTGTGTGACAGGTACTGTCACACACACCCTGCATTGTGAAAGTGCCATACAGCCATACCCATCAACTGTACAGGTTTTTGCAGAATGTCCAGATGTCTGCCTCACATACCTCTCAACCTCTTAGAGCAAGAAATCTGGACAAAGCTATAATTAATGGTTGGACAAAGTTTCAAAAATAGGGATACTTCTTAAATATTGCTCTTATAAACTCAGAAAGTGGATAGAATAGCAGGTTTTGCAGTAGCATGGATTTTCTGAAGAGTATGAAGTCCGAAACTCAAATGTCTGCCCCTATTTTCTGACTTAAACCCTGAGTGATTTGCCAGTAATTTGCTAGAAAACTACAATCATATGAGAAATGAACCACAAATATGAGGCAAAAAACTGGACATTCTGCAAAAATATGTACAGTTGAGAGGTAGGCTGCCTCATATTTTTAGTGTGTTCCCCCAAATACCTGTCCCTACCTGGCAAATAGCAGAGGCTGGCAGTCATTAAATAATGACAAACATTTGAGTTTAAGACTCCACATCCATCAGAAAAGTCATCCTAATGCAAAACCTATCATTCTATCAACTTTCTAAGTTTGTAAGAGCAATATTTAAAATCTGTCCTATTTGTCCACTTACAATTGCCCTTACTTTGACTGACAAGGAGTATTAATACATATAAATAAAGTGGTTTTATTAATTTCCTTTTTTTATTCTAAGGTATGTTTAAGCATAGCTGAGCAGGTGTGTGTGTCAGGGCCCTCT
>NC_056726.1:1854910908-1854925977 GCF_019279795.1 Protopterus annectens | reverse complement strand
CTTAAAACCTGAAAATACAAAAACTACTTAGAGTAAAACACTGTAACAAGAGTTTAAATTAGCCCCATACATAAAATGTACACTTACCTGTATGTCCAGTTGTGTGGTATAAGTAGGTTATGTGAAATCCACTCTCTACAGTTTATTTTCATCTCCAGATGACCTTCACAAAGTCTACATACAACATGACCCTCCACAGCGATTGCCTGTTACACAAGCCATAGAAGGACCAGTGCTCCTTTGTCCACCTTCTATAAAGCCTACTGAGCCTTACTCATAAGTCCACTGTCACCAGCAAAAATAAATTGTAAATAATAAAAATAAGAACTGTACTAGCCTCTCTTGTAATGTTTTGTTGTGACTGTGAGTTCTCAACTGAGCTGAATTCAGTAGAACCTAAAAATAATTTCCTAAAAAAACATACCCAACTACACCCCCCACCCCCCAAAAAAGAAGAAAAATAATCATCATTTTCCACAGGATGTTCCCAGGCAATGCCTAAAAGTAGCACTTTGTGATGGATGTATTACCATGTAAATAAAGTCAAATAAGTAAATAAATGCATTAAATCAATTAAGACATTTTAAACAATCCATCAGTTCTTAATTAAATGAAGTGGAAACAAGCCAGCAAAAATTTAAATAATAAGCACAAAATATCTTTGCACTTAAAGTTACTTTTTAGTCGAATTTGATTGAAAGTTTGTTTAATTTAACTGTTGAGGCTGCCCACTAAAGTGTGCTAGCCTGTGTAACTGATTTATCACTGTTTCTGCATTTTCTGTGTGTTTCTATCAAAAAAACAAAAAAATAATCCTTGTTTTCCCACCTCTCCTCGACTAGTTTAGACCAGTTTACAGGCATTGCTGTATTCTGGGCTGTGGTGTAGTTCCTGTGTTGTCCATTACCTTACTTGGATAGAAGGAAGTTTCTTTGCTCACCAGTGGGAGTGGGAGCCTTGAGCAGCCTACCTGTCCCTGTAAAAAGTGACCTCAGCACAAGAGCTGTAGTAATTGGTTGTTTTAGACCATTTCTAGCTCTTTTGTAGTTCCCTGTTTAAAATCTGCTTTGCTTGGCTTTGTGCGCATAAGCAGTCAAGCGGTTAAACTTCTTCTGGCTCCACCAAGTCTGTTCTTCAAATTCTTCCCTTAAAGCTCTACTCTTAGTATAATCAGACTACTCACCATATTATAAGCCTAGCACTTGTTCTGAATACTTCTCTACTAAGTAAGCACTCTCGTACTAAGTAAAGCACTACATCTACCTACCACCCCTGTGAATATCCACTTTCCTTAAAGGTACAGCACTCCCTTATACTGTTCTAGCATGTTGAGTGGTAGGTTACTGGCGTCCTGTCCAGTTCAGCTGGTCAATCTGGGTATCTTGAGACAATGCTACAATTGTCTCATGTACACAGACAATCCTCTCCTCCTCCCAACAAACACAAATACATGTGAGAGATGCAACTATATAGCCAAACTGGAGGCTGAACTCTCTCAACTCAGGGCTGGCATGACTAGACAGGAGGAGATGGTAACCACACACACAACAATCCCAGTCCCACATAGACCTACCACAACTGCAAACCAAACACATAAAACACAAAGACATACTGGAGGCTCTAATAAAAAACTTACCAAAACAACAGAGGCTCCCAAAGCAGACATCCAAAAATCCACTACCTCAAAACAAAACACTTGCAACACATACTTCAATAAATCAGTGTGTCAACCAATCACAGCCCTTAAAGCCAAACACCATGCCAGATACACTAGTAATAGGTGACTCTATAGTCAGACACACTGATGTCCCGCTGAACAGGGAGAGGGTAACTGTGAGCTGTCTATTGGGAGCTAGGATCCGCCACATAACACACGCACTCAAGTCACTCCAAAGCAAGTACAAACATGACTCCGTCATTGTCCATGCTGGTGTGAATGACCTGAGACATACCTCCCTGGACTACATGAAAAGAGACATAGAGGAGCTCTCCGATTATGTAGCCCAGGCTGGTGTGACCCTGACCCTGAGCAACATCTTGCCCTCACCAAGAATGATACCACAATACAAAGACAAAAGATGATCAACTTTAATAATTGGCTCAAGTACTGGTGTCATTCTAAGGGGATCCACTGTCTGTCTGCCTGGGATGACATGTTGGACAAGCCACGCTGCTTCGCAAGGGATGGCTTACACCTGTCACCACTGGGCTTCCGGATATTGGCTAAGGCTCTTGCCACCCCCATAGTGCCTTTTTTAGGCAAGGCTCAAAAGACAAACCCACCTCCTTAGAAAACAAAAATGGAAAAAACTAAGGGTAATGCTGCTCAACGCCAGAAGTCTAAATCTCAAGATGCAGGCACTCGATGCACTCCTCAGCATGGAGAACATCGACGTCTGTGCAGTAACTGAAACCTGGTTCAAGGCTCCTGAGAGCACCCCGGTGCTACCAGGCTATACCTCGTATCATGCTTTTCGCCCCAAACTTGGGCCGAACCACAAGGGAGGGGAGTGTCCATATTCATCAAG
The DNA here is from genome assembly GCF_019279795.1 of Protopterus annectens. Taxonomy (NCBI): domain Eukaryota; kingdom Metazoa; phylum Chordata; order Ceratodontiformes; family Protopteridae; genus Protopterus; species Protopterus annectens. The sequence goes on along the minus strand of NC_056726.1, from coordinate 1,854,923,449 downwards.
GACACCCACACCTCCAGGTTAGTAGCAACACATGAAGCATCAGAGACCATACAGGTGCAACTAACCATAAGCAAAACTGCTATACAACTGATAGCATGTTACAGACCACCCTCCCAATCTCAGGAACCCCACTCAGCCTTCCTGAAGACATTGGAGGATATGAATGTATCACAAAATACCATCATACTGGGAGACTTCACCTACCCAAACATAGATTGGGTACATTATTCAAGCCCTAATACCCTAGCCCAAAGGTTCCTGGAATTCATAAATTCAAATGCACTGGAACAACTAGTCACCTCTCCCACTAGGGGAGATAATATACTAGACCTGATCATCACAAACATGGGGACAAAATGCTCCACACCGGAAGTATACCCCTCACTAGTGAGATCTGACCACAAACTAATCACCCTAGATATACATATCCCACCTCCACCCCCCAGCACAAAAGACCACAGTGAAAACTTCTCAAAGCAGACTTCACTCTTCTTAAGACTGAGATGGTATCCTTGAAGCCCACTGTGCCAGTGGATACCACATCCCACAATGCCGAATCCTTCACAGATGCTTTCTATGGACATCTCCAAGAATGCATGGATCATGCAATCCCAAATAAATCCAAGTCCCTCTCCACCAAAGGCAAGCGTCCTGTCTGGTGGACCTCAGCCATTAACAAATTGTATAACAAAAGAAGGAAGCTACTGCACGTCAGAGCAAAATCCCATAAAGGGAAGACATCTCTGATCAACATTAGCAGATAAGAAAAATCGCTAAGGACACTAAAGATAACCACAAAGCCTTCTTCAGCTATGTTAGAAACCTGGGCGGAAACCCTCAGATATGCTCAGAGTTAGTTCACAACAACAAAAAATACACTGAACCCACAGATATTGCCAACATTCTGGCTGACAGGTTCAGTGCAAATTTCTCCCCTCCCTCACCCCCAAAAGAAGAAATACTTATCCCAGCTGAATGTAATCTCCCTGTCATCTCAGATGTCCAAGTGAGAACCACCCTAAACAAAGCTAAAAACACAGCATCAATGGGACCTGACGGTATCCCGGTTTGCGTGTTACGTGAACTCCAAGAGGAGCTAAACCCACACATAAAAATGCTATTTAACCTTAGCCTTACTTCAGGATATGTACCTGAACACTGGCCTACAGCAACAGTGGTTCCACTCCACAAAGGGGGTATCTCTACAGACCCTGGGAACTACCGCCCCATAAGCTTAACCAGCCTGGTCTGGAAAGAATCATTATGGAACTCATAAACAGAGACATAGGGGACCTATAGACACTTGACCCCACCCAGTTCGGCTTTGTAAAGGGCAGATCCTGCCTTTTGAACCTGGTTGACTTTTTCAAAACAGTCACTAGAGCCATTGATGAGGGCAAAGCAGTCCATACAGCCTACCTGGACTTGGCTAAGGCCTTCGACACAATACCCCACTCAGGCATCATAGATAAGCTCAACAGCTTAAACGTAAACCCTTATGTCACTAGATGGGTTGCAAACTGGCTAAAGGACAGAACCCATAAAGTTAAAATCGCTGGAGCAATGTCAGACTCAAAGCCAGTCACAAGTGGTGTCCCACAAGGATCTGTCCTGGGACCCCTCTTGTTCTGCATTTATTTCTCAGATGTTAAAGCAAACATGGGAGGGTTGTGGCTAACAAAGTTCGCAGATGACTGCAAACTAGGCGCTATAGTCGATACACCAGCGGACACATACATCCTACAAAAAGGCCTCACAGAAACGGACAACTGGTGCCGGAGTCACGGCCTTAAACTAAATGCCAAAAAAATGTATAGTCATCCCCTTTGGGAAAAACAAAGTACCCACAAATTATCATAGACAGCAACCCACTGAGTACGGAAAAAGTAATCAGAGACCTAGGGACCCAAGTCGACAACGGCCTCTCATTTGACACCCACGTTGCCAAAGTGGTTAGAAAAACATTCTACCTTGCACACCTCATCATGAAGGGATTCACATCCAGATCCAAGGATGTCATTGTACCCCTGTACTCCTCCCTCTTCAGACCCTTGATTGAGTACAATGCCCCATTTGGTATGTACCTCACCCAGCATTTGCAACAGCTGGGGGAGACCACAAAAGTACTTCACCAAGAGGATCAAGGGTCCCCAACATATGTCTTATTCTGCCAGACTAAAGAAACTTCAGCTCTATTCAGTAGCATACCGCCTGCTCAGAGGTGATCTCTGCCTGACGTACAAGGCCATGTCCAATCAGGATCTGATGGACATGCTCCACCTCAAAAAATCCAAATCCATCAGGACCACGAGAGCTAAAGACTTAAACCTCGGCACAAGTATGAATAGAACATGTTGGAGGGATAGATTCATAACCCAGAGGCTTCCCATGCTTTGGAACAAGATCCCAGTTCGTATTAGGCAGAGCCCCTCGCTGACTCTCTTCAAGAGAAATCTTGATGAGTGGATGGGAGATCGTAAGTTTACCCCAGGGGTCACATCTGTGTCACTGCTAGACAGGGGCACAGTAAACTAATTCTATTATATAAGGGGACCTTCATTGTGTCACTACTAGACAGAGGCACAGTATTCTAAATTTATTCTGTACATTTTTGTACCATTTCAAGGGGTGGCAAAAGCCACATCACTATGGCTAGGCTTACAAATGCCCCAGGGCAGATAGCCTAGTACTAAACTATGAAACCCACAAATGTCTCATCAAGGGGCCACTGGTGTACAACAACAATCCCATTCAATGATAAAGAGCAATCTTAAATTCTAATCTTTGAATTTGTGTGAATGGGTTTCTGTACAATACAAGTCTAACCCATTAGCACATCATTACAGCCTGCAATTGCAGCATTCCCATTTACAGCACAGATACATGGTTCCTCAAAGGGCAGGACATTCATAGCTGGATCTCTTTGAAGGTATTGAATACCACTACCAGCCATCCTAAATCTTGAGGCCTTGCTACTAAATATATGCTGCATTCTTCAAAATCAGTTTATTTCCAGTCATAACTCATAAAGGTACAATCACACAGACCTGGCAAGGATGTATCATAAGACACTAAACACAGTAACTCAAAATACAGACAGGATAAAAACTAGCAAAAAAAAAAAAAACAAAACAAAAATGTAAAACAATCAAGTTAACAAGGAGACCCTCTTAAAAGAGCTTATGTATTGTAGTTCTTTTCAGCCTGTTTTTTGGCTAGGCTTATACAGGCCCTGGGGCTGATAGCCTAATACCTACCTATGAACCTTCATATGTAGCAAAACTACTAGCTGACAAATTCAGCTCCAACTTTACCAGTCACTCCACCATCAACCTTCCCTCAGGAAATACCATCAAATATAACTACTCCTGCTGTCAATTAGGGACAAGGTCCTTAATGCTCTAAGGCCAGAAAGCACTGCATAAATGGGCCCAGAGAATATCCCAGAATGCCTTCTAAATAGCATAAATTATGATCTATCAGGTACTCTGGAATTGCTTTATCACTGTAGCCTCCAGACAAGCTTCGTGCATCAGGAATGAAGAACAGCAAAAGTCATCCCTCTGCACAAAGGTGGGCCATCTACAGATCCTGGGAACAACAAAACCATAAGTCTCAATATTCTCGTATGCAAAGCCATGGAAAAAAATTATCATGGAGATGATCAGTAGTGACATAGGAAACCTTCAGACACTGGTCACAACCCAGTCTGGTTTCATCAACGGTAGCACTTGCCTACTGCACCTGCTGGACTTCTTTGAGAAGGTCACCAAAACAATGGATGAGTGCAAAATGGTTTGCACTGTGCACTTTGACCTGGCCAAATCATGTAACACAATGCCCCACTTGGGCATTACTGATAAACGTAAGTAATTATGTACAAACCCTTTTGTCACTCTGTGGATAGCCAGCTGGCTCACAGACTGGACCCATGAAGTTAGAATTGGGGAGTCTATCTCTACAAAGAGGCCAGTCACACGTGGAGTCCATCAGGGATTGGTCCTGGGACCAGTCCTTTTGAGTACTAACTACTCTGAAGTCAAGCCCAGCATCAGTGGCCTGTGAATGACTAACTTTGCAGATGATTGCAAATTAGGAGCTCACAGGCATCCCTCAAGGTTCCATTATTGGCCCTGTACTCTTTAACCTGATTATTAACAACTTTCACCACTCCATCCCAGAATCATCTGTCATCCAATATGCAGACGACTCAGCTATCATCTGCTCAGCCTTCTCACCCTCTAAGCTCCTTGCAAAACCCCCAGTTAGCCTTCTCCACAACCGAAACCTGGATGCAGTTCAACCACTTAGCTCTAAATGCAAATAAAACCAAAATAATGATCCTTTCCCCTACCAAAAATTCCATTATTGACAAAACCTCATTCACTGTACAGAGCCAGAACAATACCCCCCTTGAAATAGTTCCCACCACCAAGTTTCTCAGCATCATCATTGATGATGAACTAAAATATGATACCCACATCCACTCCGCAGTCAAAAAAAAAACACCAAAAGATAGGTCTCCTCTACAGACACAATTGCGTCCTCAGCCCCTCTACCCATTAAACTCTGGCATCCGCCTTCCTGCTCCCCTCCCTGATGTATGGCGCCCCTCTGTTCACAAATCTCAACCTCGGCTTACTATTCAAACTTGAATCCTGCTACCACAAGTTTTCTCACTACATCCTTAAAACCTTATGTACCCAACCGCCAACTCAGATCCACCAACCAAATTTTCTTTCAGGTCCACAAACCAGCACTACCTCCTGGCCACCTACTACTGTCCTACTCATTAGCCAAGCAGTGGAACCCCCCTCCCCACCTTTGCAACCTTCCAAACCACACCAGTTTCAAATCTCAGCTATTCTTTCATCTATCAGCCAAATGGGAAAGCCCATGTGACGCTCTAACATAAACCCCTCTGTACCTTATCTTTTTCTACCCTGCACTGAATCATTACCATTTACCAGTTCTATTGCTTCATCTCAACCTAAAACAGTCTTGCCCTACTAGGGACTGAATTTCTCTCTGCTATCTAATGTACTATACTTTCCATAATCCAATTTTCTTGTACTGTCTCCGTGCAAAATGGTCCACCTAACCGCCAAAGGGCTAGTAGCTACTTGTTTAATTTTTACCTACAAAGAGCTTATTTGACAAAAATGTCTTCTGCAAATGTTCAGTTTACCCAACCTCCAAAAGGCCTAGTAACCTCCTGTTTAAATAACTCACTAAAAGCTTATTACATAATGTATTACATTTCTTTAAATGTTTTAATTGTTCTGTACTGTTATTCTTTTGTAACATGTAATATGTGACTTGCAATATTTGGAGCTTTTCTCCCTGGGCCTCCACTGAAAACGGGGTCTTTATGGCCCAGTGGACTAGCCCTGGTCCCTTTTGCCTTTGACCACTTTTGTTTTCTTGATGGGTTGGGGGATGTTATGAGAGTTCTCGCTCATTTTAATTGCCGAAAGGAAATTCTGGAGTGCAGGAGTGAGAGTATTGTGAGAGCTCTGCTCTCCGACACACCCCCTGCACTCGTACACAGCTCCATGTCCATTTAACAGCACAGGCAGTGCGCCTTCATGAATATGCAAAGAGCGCTGCCGTGCTATACAGGAACAGTCCCTGCCATGCAAGAATAACTTATTCCTGCACGGCTGCTTGATGAATCCGAGGGAGTGATAAAAAAGGACTTGTTACTTATAGAATGCAGAATTTAACATCAGGACAAATATACAACTTAGTATAGAATATCAGCAAACACATTCTGTGAATAAAACAAAAGTGTAAGAAAGGAAGGAACAATAAGAAGAGAATAGATAAAGATACAGATATACATCTATGCACATGTAAACCAAAGACTAAAATGGCACACAGACCATTCAGTAAAAACTGCAAGATAAACTCAGTCGTAGAATTTTCACTGTGCGATATCTAAAACACTCATGTAATATATATATATATATATATATATATATATATATATATATATATATATATATATATATATATACACATACACACACACACACATATATATATATATATATATATATATATATATAGGTTCATAGCTTAGTACTAGGCTATCTGCCCTAGGGCATTTATAAGCCTAGCCAGAATATGCGTGGCTTCCGCCACCCCTTGGAATGATACGACTGTGCCCATATAAGGTTTAGTTTACTGTGCCTCTGTCTAGTAGTGACACAGACATTACCCCTGGGGTAAACCTACGATCTCCCATCCACTCAGCAAGATTTCTCTTGAAGAGAGTCAGTGAGGGGCTCTGCCTAACATGGACTGAGATTCTGTTCCAGAGTGTGGGAAGCCTCTGAGTTATGAATCTGTCCCTCCAGCATGTCCTATTCATATCTGTGTTGAGGTTCAAATCTCTTGCTCTCGTGGCTCTGATGGATTTGGATTTTTTGAGGTGGAGCATGTCCATTAATTCCGGATTGGACATGGCCTTGTACGTCAGGCATAGATCTCCTCTGAGTAGGCGGTATGCCACTGAATAGAGCTGGTGTTTCTTCAGACTGGCAGCATATGACATATGTTTGAGATCCTTGATCCTCTTGGTGAGGTACTTTTGAGGTCTTTCCAGCTGCTGCAGGTGCCGGGTAAGGTACATACCAAATGGGGCATTGTACTCAATCATGGGCCTGATAAGGGAAGAGTATAGCACAATGACATCTCTTGATCTAGATGTGAATCCTTTCATGATAAGGTGGGCAAGGTAGAAGGTCTTCCTAACCACTTTGGCAACGTGAGTGTCAAATGAGAAGTAACTGTCAACTTGGATCCCTAGGTCCCTGATTACTTCTTCAGTACTTAATGGATTACCACATATGTGGTAATCTGTGGGTACTTTGTTTTTCCCAAAGGGTATGACTATACATTTTTTGGCATTCAGTTTAAGGTCATGGCTCTGGCACCAGTTATCCATTTCTGTGAGGCCTTTCTGGAGGATGTATGTGTCCGCTGGAGTATCAGTTATGGCACCCAGTTTGCAGTCATCTGCGAACTTTGTCAGCCACAATCCTCCTATGTTTGCTTGTACCTCTGAAAAATAAATGCCGAACAAGAGGGGTCCGAAGACTGAGCCCTGTGGGACACCACTTCTGACTGGCTTAGAATCTGACATGGCTCCAGCAATTCTGACCTTTTGGGTTCTGTCCCTTAGCCAGTTTGCAACCCATCTTGTGACATATGGGTTTACATTTAAGCTGATGAGCTTGTCTATGATGCCCGAGTGGGGTATTGTGTCGAAGGCCTTTGCAAGGTCAAGGTAGGTTGTGTGAACTGCCTTACCCTCATCGATGGCTTTAGTGACTGTTTCAAAAAAGTCAACCAGGTTCAAAAGGCAGGATCTGCCCTTAACAAAGCAGAATTGGGTAGGATCAAGTGTCTGTAGGTCCCCAATGTCTTTGTTTATGAGTTCCATAATGATCCTCTTCAAAGCTTTGCAGACCAGGCTCGTCAAGCTTATGGGGCGGTAATTTCCAGGGTCCATAGAAGCACCTCCTTTGTGGAGTGGAACCACTGTTGCTGTACGCCATTCTTTGGGTACATATCCTGTAGTAAGACTAAGATTAAACCGCATCCTTATGTGCGAGTTTAGTTCCTCTTGAAGTTCATGTAGCACGCAACCCGGGACACCGTCTAGTCCCATTGATGCTGTGTTTTTAGCTTTGGAGAGGGCGGCTCTCACCTGGACATCTGAGATGTCAGGGAGGCTACATTCAGCTGGGATAGATATTTCTTCTTTTGGGGGGGGGGGAGAAATTTGCACTGAACCTGTCTGCCAGTATGTTGGCAATATCTATGGGTTCAGTGTATTTTTTGTCATTTTGAACTAACTCTGAGCATATCTGGGGGTTTCTGCCCAGGTTTCTAACATAACTAAAGAAGGCCTTGTGATTATCTTTAGTGTCTTTTGCGATTTTTCTATCAAAGTTGGCCTTGGATGATTTTATGAGTGATCGTAGTTTTTTGCTAGTACTGATCAGAGATGCCTTCCGTTTTGGGATTTTGCTCTGTCCTGTAGTAGCTTCCTCCTCCTGTTATAAAGTCTGTTTATGGCTGGGGTCCACCAGACAGGACGCCTGCCTTTAGTGGAAAGGGTCTTGGTTTTATTTGGGATTGCATGATCCATGCATTCTTGGAGGTATCCGTAGAAAGCATTTATAAAGGATTCAGCAGTGTGGGATGTGGTTTCCATTGGCCCAGGGGGCTTGAAGGATACCACTTCAATCTTAAGAAGTGAAAAGTCAACTTTTGAGAAGTTCCTCACTGTGGTCTTTTGTGGTGGGGGCGGGATGTGGTTTTCCAGTGAGATTAGTTTGTGGTCTGATCTCACTATTGAGGGGTATACTTCCGGTGTGGAGCATTGTGTCCCCATGTTTGTGATGATCAGGTCTAGTATATTATCTCCTCTTGTGGGAGTGGTGACTAGTTGTTCCATCGCATTTGAGTTTATGAATTCTAGGAACCTTTGGGCTAGGGTGTTTGGGCTTGAGTAATGCTCCCAGTCTATGTTTGGGTAGTTGAAGTCTCCCAATATGATGGTATTTGGTGAGACATTCATATTCTCCAGTTTCTTCAGGAAGGCTGAGTGGGGTTCCTGAGTTTGAGAGGGTGGTCTGTAGCATGCTACAAATTATAGGGCAGTTTTGCCTACGGTTATTTGCACATGGATGGTCTCCAATGCTTCGTGCATTGCCACTAACCTGGAGATGTGGGTGTCTTTGATGAATATGGACACTCCCCCTCCCTTTGTGGTTCGGTCCAAGTTTTGGGGCCGAAATGCATGATATGAGGTATAACCTGGTATTGCTGGGGTGCTCTCAGGAGCCTTGAACCAGGTTTCAGTCACTGCACAGACATCAATGCTCTCCATACTGAGGAGGGCTTCGAGAGCCTGCATCTTGAGGTTTAGACTTCTGGCGTTGAGCAGCATTACCCTTAGTTTTTTCCACTTTTGTTTTCTAGGGAGGTGGGTTTGTCTTTTGAGCCTTGCCTAAAAAAGGAACTATGGGGGTGGCAAGAGCCTTTGCCAATATCCGGAAGCCTAGGGGTAACAGGTGCAAGCCATCCCTTGCGAAGCAGCATGGCTCGTCAAGCATGTCATCCCAGGCAGGCAGACATTGGATCCCCCTAGAATGACACCAGTAATTAAGCCAATTATTAAAGCTGATCATCTTGTCTTTGTACTGTGGCATCATTCTCGGTGAGGGTAAGATGCTGCTCAGGGTCAGGGTCATACCGGCCTGGGCTACATAATCGGAGAGCTCCTCTATGTCTCTTTTCATGTAGTCCAGGGAGGTACGTCTCAGGTTGTTCATGCCGGCATGGACAATGGATGAGTCATATTTGTACTTGCTTTGGAGTGACCTGAGTGCTTGTGTTATGTGGCAGATTCTAACGCCCAACAGGCAGCTTACTATTACCCTCTCCTTGTTCAGTCTGGTGAGCGGGACGTCAGTGTGTCTGACTATAGAGTCACCTATTACAAGTGTATCAGGCATGGTGTTTGGCCTTAAGGGTTGTGACTGTTTGGCACACTGACTTTGAAATATGTGTTGCATGTGCTGTGTTTTGAGGTGCTGGTTTCTTGGATGTCTGCTTTGGAAGCCTCTGTTGTTTTGGTAGATTTTTAATTAGAGCCTCCGAGTATGTCTTTGTGTGTTTATGTGTTTGGTTTGCAGTTGTGGTAGGTCTATGTGAGACTGGGTTTGTGGTGTGTGTGGTTACCTTTTCCTCCTGACTGGTCTTGCCAGTCCTGAGTCAAGAGAGCTCAGCCTCCAGTTTGGCTCTATAGTTGCATCTCTCACATGTATTTGTATTTGTTGGGAGGAGAGGGTTGTCTGTGTACATGAGGCAGTTGTAACATTGCCTCAAGATTCCCAGATTAACCAGCTGAACTGGAGAGGACGCCAGTAATTTACCACTCGACATGCTAGAATAGTGTAAGGGATTGCTGTGTAACTGAGTCAGAAAGGACTTCAAGGGAAATGGGTACTCACGGGGATTGTAGGTTGATGTAGTGCTTTCTTTAGTTTAAAAGTGCTTTACTTTTGAATAAAAGCTTTAGAAGCAAGTGCTGGGCTTGTTAAATAGAGAATAGACTGATTATATTGAAAGTAGAGCTGTTTTAAGGGAAAAACTGAAGAGCAGACTTGGCGGAGCCAGAAATAGTTTAAACTTGTTTAAAACGCGCGCTAAGCGCACAATCAACGCTCAAAAGTGGATTTTTAAACAGGAAACTTCAAAAGAGCTAGAAATGGTCCAAAACGACCAATTACTACAAGATCTTGTGCTGAGGTCACTCCTTCAGGGACAGATAGGCTGCTCAAGGCTCCCCACTCCCACTGGTGAGCAAAGAAACTTCCTTCTATCCAAGTAAGGCAATGGGCAACACAGGAACTATCCCAAAGTCCAGAATACAGCAAAGCCTGTATAATGGACTATTCTAGTCGAGGAAAGGTGGGAAAACAAGGATTTTTTTTATTTTTTTGTAAGAAAACTACAGAAAAATGCAAGGAAACAACAGTATATCAAATGCACAGGCTAGCTCACTTTAGTGGGTAGCCTCGACAGTTAAATTAAACAAACAAACCTAAACAAACTGTATCTTAAGTGCAGATAATGTAAAACACCAAATACAGGTAATATGGCAGTTAAAACTTTGTTTAAAGCAAGAAAAGAAGGTCGCACAGGTAAAACAGCAAAAATATACTTAAATCTGGAAAGTAGTCACTTTTACTAGTTCTCTGCTGCTAGCACCACTCTGCAGGACCACAAGGAGCTGTTGCTGAGTAGTATAGTCAGAAAAAAATGCTCAGTAGTGGATTTTTAAGCAGAAAACTTCAAAAGAGCTAGGAATGGTCCAAAACGATCAATTACTACAAGATCTTGTGCTGAAGTCACTCCTTCAGGGACAGATAGGCTGCTCAAAGCTCTCCACTCCCACTGGTGAGCAAAGAAACTTCCTTCTATCCAAGTAAGGCAATGGGCAACACAGGAACTATCCCAAAGTCCAGAATACAGCAAAGCCTGTATAATGGACTATTCTAGTCAAGGAAAGGCGGGAAAACAAGGATTTTGTGTCTTTTTTGTAAGAAAACTACAGAAAAATGCAAGGAAACAACAGTATATGAAATGCACAGGCTAGCGCACTTTAGTGGGTAGCCTCGACAGTTAAATTAAACTAACAAAGTTAAACAAACTGTATCTTAAGTGCAGATAATGTAAAACGCCAAATACAGGTAATATAGCAGTTAAAACTTTGTTTAAAGCAAGAAAAGAAGGTTGCACAGGTAAAACAGCAAAAATATATTTAAATCTGGAAAGTAGTCGCTTTTTTCAAGTTCTCTGCTGCTAGCACCATTCTGCAGGACCACGAGGAGCTGTTGCTGAGTAGTATAGTCAGAAAAAAACGCTCAGAAGTGGATTTAGAAGCGGATATACATATATATAGATATATATATATGGGTCTAGGTTAGAAGATCGACAGCCGATATACCCGACAACGGATTAGCGGGCGCCAGATGATCGACACTCGGAAGACCGACGCTACGGATGAACATGCCGACGCCAGGGATAGTGAATTGGAAAGAAGGCTGTGTGAGTATGCGGTGGTGACGGACGTTAGGGTGCGAGTAAGGTAAGTGTGGATAGTGACAGTCTGTGGGGATAGGGGTGGGTTAAGTGAGTTAGGGTTAGGGCGGGTTAGGTAAGTGTGCGGTAGTGGTATTTTTTGGGTTAGAGGCGGTTAAGTGAGTTAGGGTTAGCTGGTTAGGTAAGTGTGCGGTAGTGGTATTTTTGGGTTAGAAGCGGTTAAGTGAGTTAGGGTTAGGCTGGTTAGGTAAGTGTCGATAGTGGTATTTTTTGGGTTAGGGCCGGGTTAAGTGAGTTAGGGTTAGGCAGGTTAGATGAGTGTCACGATAGTGACGGACCTTAGGGTAAGGGTTTGGGTTAGGGTTGTACATAGTTGTGTGTCTGAGGTTTAGTGTGGGTTTGTGAGGATTTTGGTGTGCTTGTGTTCTGTGTGTGGTTTTGGATAAGGGATGTGTTTTGTTAGTTGATTGTTGTTATTGTGGTGTGTGCAGTGTATGGGGTTTCGTGTTTGTGGACCGTCGGTTACTTGTTTGTCGGGCATGTGAGGTGTCGTGTTTATGGTTTGTCGGTAATGTGGTGTCGATGTTTCTGTTGTCGGTGAAAGTGGCTGTCGATCTTATGACCTAGAACCATATATATATATATATATATATATATATATATATATATATATATATACATATACACACACACAGTATATACAATGGATACAAGAAGTGTACACACCCCTGTTAAAATGTCAGGTTTTTGTAATATAAAAAAATGAGACCACAATAAATAATTTCAAACTTTTCCCACCTTTAATATGACCTATAACCTGTACAATTAAATTGAAAAATGAACAAATCTATTAGGAGAAAAATATACAAAAAATAAAAAAATATATAATAATCAATAAAAAGGGTCTGTAGCCATT
>NC_056726.1:1854882561-1854910408 GCF_019279795.1 Protopterus annectens | reverse complement strand
CTTTTCACTCATGGCAGCATTCATTTATGTGGTAGAGCGGTTGGAAATGTTGAATTCTGTGTTGTTTACAACATTCCGACAGTTCGGCATTACAAGATTCGCGCATAAAAGTCAGTGTTATACCAGATCGAGCAATGTGCGCTCGAGCAAATGAATGTAAACCTATATATATATATACATATATATATATATATACACGCACACACGTGTATGTATACATATAAATAAATAAATATATATATATATATATATATATATATATATATATATATATATTATTTATAGCACTTTTATTGTCTGCATATACTTTTCTAGCTAGTTTCACTGTGTGTGAGGTATTAACTAGAAATTTTCTACAATTGTTAAGCATCTGGTTGGATTTGTTTGTTCTGATTGTTGTTTCCCACTCTACATACTTGGTGGCTTTGCAGTTGCCCGCCCTACTGTAAATCTGATCTGGGACACTCCTCCCAGTCTAGTGTCATTACCTCATTCTATCTAATCCAGGAAGAACATCTGAGACGGCCAACCCACTTAGTTTCTGCTCCTTCTTTCCCCTTTCCACTTTACAAAAAAAACAAAAAAAAAAATTTCTAAGCTTGTTTCCTACCTTTCCTGTAAGTTGTCTAGTCCAGATACAGATTTGCTGTATCCAGGACTGTTTGTAAGCTTCTGAGCCCCCAAGCCTTTCTGTGTTGGAGGGAAGCCTTCTAGCTTAACTTTGTTTCTTAGAACTAGCAAGTGTTTTAGTTTCAGCACTCAAATCTGTTTCTTTGAGCTCAGCACTTGTTCAGAACTCATTGTAAGCATTAAATAAGCTACAAACTACTACAGCACTCAACTTTCCTCACTTGTCCAGAAGAAAAGAGTTTTTAGTACTTTATAAATAAGCACCTATCCAGGCATGTCTAAGGGTCAGCTCCAGGTGTTTTCTCCTGTCTACCTGATGAATCTGGTCATCTTGGGGTAATGCAGCAATTGCCTCATGTACACAGACAACCCTATCCTCCTACCACCCAACACTACAACCTGTGAGAGATGCACTTAAACTGGAAGCAAAGTTCTCTTCAGCCAAGACTGGACTAGACAGTCAAGAGGAGAAGGTAAACACTTGCACCACACCACACTTATCACATAGTTCGTCAAAACCTACACCACCAAAACACACACATAGAAACACAAAACACACACCTACATTCGTGGAGGCTCTCAATAAAAATCTACCCAAGCAACAGGGATCTCCAAAGCAGAAACACAAGCAATCTCCAACCCCCCAACACAACCTAAATGACACAGAGCCCACAAACTCAGTGTGCCACTCAACCACAGCCCATAAGGCGCAACAACGTACCCAACACTCTAGTCATAGGTGACTCTATAGTCAGGCACACTGATATTCCACTCACCAGGCTAAACAAGAAGAAAGTTACTGCCAGCTGCCTGTCAGGTGCCAGGGTCCGCCACATAATGCATGTACTCAGGTCACTCCACAACAAGTACAAATATGACTCTGTCATTGTCCATGTTGCTGTGAATGACCTGAGACGTACCTCCCTGGACTACATGAAAAGAGACATGGACTAGCTGTCCAATCTAGTCCAGGCAGGTATGACCCTAGCCCTGAGTAGCATCCTGCCATCACCCAGAATGATACCACAGCACAAGGACAAAATTATTGACTTCAACAATTGGCTAAGCTTCTGGTGTCATTCGAAGGGGATCCAGTATCTGTCTGCCTGGGATGACATGATCGACAAACCACGATGCTTTGCCAGAGATGGCCTGCACTTGTCGCCCTTGGGATTCTGGATACTGACTAAGGGTCTTGCCACACCTATAGTGCCTTTTTTAGGCAAAGTTCAAATGACAAATTCACCACCCTAACAGGTATATGCAAGCAAAATCCGAGGGTAATGTTACTTAATGCTAGAAATCTAAACCTCACACTGCAACTCACTCGAGGCACTCCTTAAAATGGAGAACATCGACATCTGTGCAGGGACAGAGACCTGGTTCAAGGCTCCAGAGAGCACTCCTGCATTACCAGGCTATAGTTCATACCAGACCATTCGGCCACCTAACCTGGACCGAAACACTAAAGGCGGAGGCATGTCCATATTCATTAAGGATATCCACACCTCCAGGCTAGTTGCTCAGCATAATGCATCCGAGATTATCCAAGTGCAACTAACTCTGGGCAAGACCGCAATCCAAACTGTAGCTTGCTACAGATCCTCCACCATGCCCCAGCATTCCCACTCCTCATTTCTTGATACACTGGAAAATATTAGGGTACAACCCAACACCCTAATAATGGGAGATTTCAACTACCCCACCATTAAATGGGAAAACTACTCATGTACCAACTCTTATGCTCAACGTTTTCTGGAATTCATAAATTCCATTGCCTTGGATCAACTTATCCATACCCCCCCACCAGGGGCAGCAATATCCTAGACCTGGTCATTACCAACATGGGCAACCAGTGTTCCACACCAGAGGTCAGTTCCTCGTTGGTCAGATCCGACCACAAGTTAATCACCCTAGACATCAACATCCCACCCCCACCCCCATTAGGGAAACCACCATAAAAATTTTCTCCAAAGCCACCTTCATGCTTCTTAAGACAGAAGTGGCAAATTTAACGACACCCATGCTGACGGACAATAAAGGTACGACTGCTGAATCCTATACACATGCACTTTACAAGTACTTACACGAGTGCATGGATTGTGAAATCCCTAACAGAACCAAGATGCTATCCTCCAAAAAAAGGAAGCCAATCTGGTGGTCCCCTGTCATAAAGAAACTCTACAACAGAAGAAAGAAACTGTTGCAAAAAAGAGTAAAATCCCATGACTGGAGGAACTCCATGGTCAGCCTCAGTAAGAAGCTGAGATCCCTCATAAAATCCTCCAAAGCTAGTTACGTAAACAAAATTGCCACTGATTCTAAAGACAACCACAAAGCATTCTATAGCTATGTCAAGAATCTCAATGGCAACACTCAGATCTGCTCTGAGTTACAGCACAATGGCACTAAATACACAGAACCAACTGATATTGCCAACATCCTGGCAGATAGGATCAGTGCTAACTTTACCCCTCTCTCACCCCCTAAAGGGCCCAGCTCTATACCAGAAGAATGCAAAGTTCCTGTAATCATGGCTGCACAGGTAAAAAAACACACTCTCCAAAGACAAGAACACAGCATCCATGGGAGCTGACATCCCAGGCTGCATTCTACACGAACTACAGAATGAACTGGCACCCAACCTAAGTACCATGTTCAATCATAGCCTCACCTCAGGTCTGTGACCACTGAATGGCGCACAGCAATGGTTATCCCACTCCACAAAGGGAGAGCCACCACGGACCCCGGGAACTACCACCCCATTAGCCTGATGAGCCTGGTCTGCAAGGCTATGGAACGTATGATCATGGAACTTATAAACAATGACACTGGTAATCTCCAAACTCTAGACCCTACCCAGTTTGGGTTTGTAAAAGGCAGATCATGTCTCCTAAACCTGATAGACTTCTTTGAAGCGGTCACCAAAGCCGTAGATGAGAGTAAGGTGGTTCATACAGCCTATCTA
Organism: Protopterus annectens; assembly: GCF_019279795.1. NCBI lineage: Eukaryota > Metazoa > Chordata > Ceratodontiformes > Protopteridae > Protopterus > Protopterus annectens. Next base: position 1,854,906,810 of record NC_056726.1, on the reverse strand, counting down.
GATCTAACCAAGGCTTTCAACACCATCCCCCCACTCTGGAATTAGAGATAAACTCACTAAACTAAGTATAAATCCCTATGTCACAAGACGGGTTGCCAACTGGCTCACTGACGGAACCCACACTGTGTAAGTAGCAGACTCTAAATCCAACCTCAGACCAGTGACAAGTGGAGTACCACAGGGTTCAGTTCTGGGTTCTCTCCTGTTTGGTATCTATTTCTCTGAAGTACAGGCTAACACAGAAGGTCTTTGGCTAACAAAGTTCACAGATGACTGCAAACTAGGAGCCATAATCAAAACTTCTAACAATGTGGCCATCCTACAAAAGGGCCTCAAGACAGATGCCTGGTGTCAAAGCCATGGTCTCAAGCTCAATGGCAAAAAGTGCACTGTCATCCCTTTTGGTAAAAACTCTGTACCCATGGACTACCACATAGGCGGTAGTCTACTTAACACTGAAAGTGTGATAAGAGACCTTGGGACACAGGTGGACAGGAGTCTCTCCTTTGATAATCACATCGCCACAGTAGTCAGGAAATCCTTCTACATGGCACACCTCATCACAAAAGGTTTCTCATCCAGGAAAAAAGAGGTCATTGTTCCCCTCTACTCATCACTCATTAGACCCATTATAGAGTACAATGCCCCTTTTGGTATGTACCTCACAATACATCTACAACAACTGGAAAGGCCGCAGAAATACCTCACAAAGAGGATTACCGGCCTCAAACAGATGCCCTACGCAGACAGTCTCAAAAAACTCCAGCTTTATTATGCCATATATCACCTACTCAGAGGCGATCTCTGCCTAACATACAAAGTTATGTCAAACCCAGAGCTGTTGGACATGCTCCACTTAAAGAAATCCCAATCCCTACAAGCTACACTTTCTAGGGACCTAAACCTTGTCACCACAATAAACAGAACATGCTGGAAGTATAGATTCCTGTCCCAGAGACTTCCCATACTCTGGAACAAACTACCTATCTATATCAAACAAAGCTCCTGATTAGCACTCTTCAAGAAAAATCTTGATGACTGGATGGGAGATAGGAAATTCACCCTGGGGATCACTTCTGTGGCTCTGCTTGACAGGGGGGCACAGGAAAATAATTTTCTTGGGTGGCAAAAGCCAGGGTACCGTTTGGCTAGGCTTATATAGGCCCTAGGGCCAATAGCCTAGTACCTACCTATGAACCTATATACACGCATATGCATATATATATATATATATATATATATATATAGAGAGAGAGAGAGAGAGAGAGAGAGAGAGATTCGCACAAACATGTACACAGATAATATAATTATAGGCCTTATTGTTTCTAGATATATACTGACATCTGTTTTTTTTTAATCAAGTAGCATGAAATTGTTAAATATTGTGTTGTGTTTTTGCCAAATTATTTGGTCCAAGCAGAGACTGAAATTGGTCCTTTAGAATTAGTTCCTGGTTAATTAACAGCAAGGAAATAAACAAACAAAAATAAGGAAGCAAGCCACATTAGCTAGCAACCAGGAGGTTAAATACATTACGAGATCACATGTTTGGCAAGTTTTGTGTGCAAAGACTGCTGCCGACTCTGACTTACTGTGTTATTCTTAAGAAGAAATGTTTTATACACTGTAGCAACCTGCAGCATTTATTAATGAAACAATAAAGATGCCTCAAATTTTTTTATGAATTAACTGAACTGACAGCTGAATCAAATAAAATAGTAAAGTATTTTCCAAAGAACAGATCTATTTCTGTGACACATTGCGAAGTAAAAAACTTTGATAAATACATCTTTGGAAATCAAAACAGGTGCTGCCAAATTCTAGAGACTCTTCTGCCAGGAAAAACAGGAAATCATGATTACATCTGAAAAATAACACAGCAAATCTTAATGGAAAAGTTTCCTGTAATTCAGATTCAATACATTAATTTTCAGTTTTTACAGACTGTAAAACAAACCGCAAACCAAAGAATAATAACATCAAAATATTAAGAAATACTTAACTTGAGCAATCATTGCTAGAATATGTCACAACATATTCCACACACAAAAAAAAACTGGCATAAACAAACACATGTTCATCATGACGAACAGCTGGAGTCTGCATAAGTAAGAAACAGAAAGAGAAGCATGAAAGGAATATTTATGCCACAGCACAGGTATATTGAAATTTAACATACACCCAAGCTACACTACAAGACTGAAAGCTAAGTGTTGTCATCACCCCTACCCCACCCAACCCACACATGGTAGTACTGATGTTTCAATACACACACATTCTGGAATGAATAATAATGTTTATGAAATTCTTAGCACTTTAATGGCAAACTCTGATAACATAGAACTTAATGTAAAAAGAGTTCATAATCTTCATACTGCATTCAGCAGCTTAAAATAATTAAAAAAAAAAGTAAGCCAGTGTAATTCAATGAGACACTTGACAGAAGAGTGGATCTTCTTTGCTGGGATCACTTGCTTATAACAAAAGGATGTCTTTTCTATGGTTTTATATCTCTAATGTAATTTTAAAAAAGTCCTTCAAAGACAGGAAACTGAAACCAGAATGCCTGCCACTATCCTGGCTCAATCACTACTTCAAGCAGGGTGTACTGTTGTCATTAACAGTTTGGTAGAAAACTAGCTACTTTACAATTGGTTAGAAATCTTTAGATCCCCTCCTATCTACACCTTTTGAAAAACAAAGAAAAAAAACACTTGGGATTCTAATCACTCACGGAGCGAAGAGATGTTCAGCATATGTTCCAATTAACATATCACATCACCATGACATGAATACTCCCATCAAGAGAATGCAATGGCAGGCATTCACATTTCAGTTCCAGGTATATATGTGACCTTTCAGAATTAATTTAGAGCTACAAAAAACTATAAAATAACACCCTTTTGCTATGAACAAATGATGGCATCAGAAGATGCTGTCTATTTACAGTTTTCTGTTTTTTTTTTTTTATTTATGATAAATTATAACACATCCTTTCCATGTGATCTTTTAAGTTCCTTATAAACTCCAGAAGAAGCTTCTGGATGAAAGGGTACATCCAACCACAGAAGGATAGAAGGGGAGTAATAAATAATCACTGTGGAGAACTCCCTCATTAATCAAACAATATGGTGAATAAATGTCAGTTTTATCTGTTGCAAGGAGTCTGTAATACTATGTTGACTGCTGGGAAGAATCCCAAGTAATACTAAAAACCTCCCTGAAGGATGGAGCCAGAAAAGTATTAAAAGGTGAAAGTTTAAAAGGCCAAATTCTCTATCACAAAAGTAGCAAAGAAGGACAGGAGTTATGATCCACAAAATAATGTATGCTGACAGTGAGAAATTATGACCAAATGACTGGTAAAGGTATGCATGTCTAAAGTAGGCATATTCTTTAAACAAGCTTTTGAGACATTTATATCCTTGGTGAAATGACCACTGATAGCAGCATTTTCTCAATGGCAATTCATGTCCTAATGACAAAAGACAATGGCACTAAACTAGAGTCTGTCTTTCCCCTAGAAGAAAAGAGATGGATAATTTTTCCATCTTCTTCAACTCGTGTCCACTCTTTAGGTAAAACATGAGCCATTGGTGCATGACCAAGATATGAAGGACTCTTTCTATCCTGGACTCTCCACCTCAGATGAAAACAGGGAAGTAAAATGGACTAGAGTTGGGAACATCTGAATACCACATTTAGGAGGAAATGTAAGCTGGATCTACAGGCTCTGTGAAAGGTCAAGTATGATTCCTTAAAAATAAAGGGTTGAAGTGCTAAGATCCTGTGGAGAGAGGAAAAGGGTCACCAAGAAAACTGCATTTTAACAGCCAATAAAACAGGAAGTTCAAAAACAGACTGGCATAGTTAGGAAAAAAAATAATCCAGCATGGAAAGAGATACAGAATCCCTTTAAAGAGCTGCTTGATCAGACAGTGCTGGGTCATAGTTCTATATTCCCCAAGGTCATAATGAGCCAAAATGCCAGAGATATGGATCTTAACTAAGAAATAATCAAGATCCAAACATGAAGGTGTCTAAGATAAGGAAGAACAACCTGCAAAGCAATTGAATGAGGTGGCACTGGATACCTTTCAAATACAATGGAGAATTTCTTTTATTTGCCAGACCAAGTCTAACATGCCTAAGGCTTTTTGGCAGTTTCAATTACATCTATGAAACCTGATGCAACTTCTAGCAGGGATCTAGACTAGCAGTCATGTCTTAAAGGGGGTTGGTGATTGCATAACCAGAGTGGACATCCTCTGCTTACACCAGGACAGTGTTCAACAGTGCCAGGGCAGGAAAGCCTCAGAATACATCTTTTGAAACTACCAGGTGTAGATCAGTCTGTGTGTACGTACCTTTAAGAAGCATTTCCAGATGTAGCACATCCATATAAATACTGAGCACGTGCTGGCAGCAGTGCCTTTTGAGAGAACAGCCATACTGTTAACATGTATGAGTGTGGTAGTCAGTCTGTTTATAAGTTTATTTAAGTTACAAAGCCTCATTTCTGATGTGTTTGTGTGTAATAAAGCTGTTTGAACTGGACACATGAATGTTCATCTGTTTTATCCTGATCAGACGAGCAGCATGGTGTCAGACCCAAGATAAGAACAACTCCTTCAAGCCATGAGGTGCAGAGTTGAAGGTGAAGACAGACTAAGCAGGTTGAGTGAAATGGAGCTCAGGAAATGAAAATGGGCCAGAAATGAGCTGAAGGTATAGAAAACTGCAGAAATGATTTATTTGGCAAAGAAAATGAAATGGAGCATTTATAAGGCACAAAATGCATTATTAATCAAACGAGTGGCACAAAACATACTATAAAGCAAACGAAAAGCACAAACTGCATTATTAATTAAACTAAATGTTTGAAACCACATTATTTGATAAAACAAGCAGAGATATTCATATGGGGCTCAGAATAACCTTTGGTTTGCATAACAAGCAGGTTTGAAGTAAAACGGGCACAAGAAAATTATAGTGGGCATGATAAGAGATTAAAAGGGCATAAAGAGTGCAATACAAGTTAAGCTTAGAGAGAGAGGGAACTGCATGTTTTTTAGTAAAAGACTGTGTTTGGGCACAACCTACTATCTTGCATTGACTGAAGCCATTCAAGCATAACTAGAGTTGTTCAAAGCATCTCAGTGTGTGCAAAGTGTTTACGGAGTGTGCGCTTCATTACGGTACAATTATTTCAAAGAGTTTGCTGTGTGCAAAGTACAGTTATATTGCTAAGTGCAATCAAAGTACAGCCATTTTTAAATGTTTCTTGTGCTGTGTGTATTTATTCGCAGTGCCGCCATTTCAGAGTGTTCTTGTACTGCACAGAGTTATTTTGCAAAGTACAGCCATTCTGAAAGGATTCTGTGCTGTGTACAGTTTATTTGCAAAGTGCATTCATCTTGAAGTGTTTCTTACTCAGAGCTTTTTCTGCTGTGTACAGTTTATAAGCAAAATACAGTCGTTTTGAAGCATTTCTTACACTGATAAGGAGTGGTTTCACAAAGTACAGTGATTTCATAGTGTTCTTGTGCTACGGAGACTTATTTGGTAAAGTGCAGTTATTTCAAAGAGCTTGTTGTGCTTTGGGCATAATTACAAGTACTGGCATAAAGTTCTGGCATATATATATATATATATATATATATATATATAGTTATATTTATGTGTGTATGTTCGTATCTGATTTCAAGCACCTTCACTACTGTGTGTTGATATGGCAGGGGCATTTCGCAGACCAGGTCCAATTGTGTTTGATCATCATATAGCAGAGAATTGGAGACTATTCGAGCAGGAGTACATTATTTTCATACAAGCAACTATTTTTGACAAAGATGCACGTACAAGGGCATTCATTTTGCTTAACTTAGGTTGGTCAGAAGCTATTGAAAAAGAGAGTTCATTTGTGTATGCACCAGAAGTATAAGCAGGAGAAGGGGAAAACCATCATATTTACCGGCTGAATCAAAAGTGGACCTTGAGTGCTTGAAACGTAAATTTAGAGAAATGTGCAACCACCAGACAAATGTTACATTAGAGAGGCACTTATTTTTTACAAGAGACCAAAAGGTTTAGTGAAACCTTTGCAGCTTATATCACTGACTTGAGAAATAAGCTCAAAATGTGTAGATATGGTGACTTGAAAGATGAGTTAATAAAGGGCAGGCTTGTGCGTGGTGTTAATAGTGCTGCAGTGAGAAAGATTTTGCTTTGTGACAATGATTTAACATTGAGTAAAGCCATAGAGATTTGTCAAATCCATGAGCTCACAGAAAGGCATACAAGTATGCTTACAAGTGATAAAAGCATGGTTTCAGCAGCCTCTAGAGCAAACTTAGACAACAACCAACATGTGGTAAGCATAAACAGACCTAAGCACATGGCAGCTGCAACCCCAGTGGGTGTGGCAGGGAGACCTCATACCTTTCTAGCAAGTTCCAAGACTAGCTCAGTAAAAAGAGCAGGCTCAATACAGTATGAGTGAGTCAGCAAAACCCAGGTCAAGACTTATTGTTAACTGTCATAATTGTGGTGCCAACCAGTAATCTAAGAGAGAAAATTGCTTAGCATTTGGTCAGCAATGACACAAGTATAAAAAAGGAACCATTTTCAAATGTTTTGTAACTCAAGAAAGCCTCATTCAATTAAGAAAGGTCACTCAAAAAAGCAAGCTGATCATGTAGAGAGCTGCAACCCTACTTTCTATGTAAATGGTATACCAGTGGTGCGTGAAAAGGTTAGTGCAGTAGATTTGTTGACAAGTATTATGTACTGTCCTGATCAATAGCAAACCCACAGAGCTCAAAGTAGACACTGGTTCAAAGTGTAATGTAATGTCAGCAGAAACATTTGCTAAAGTGAGGGCTGGTGAGCAACTTAATTGTTAAATTGTGCGAAGCTTGTTGCTTATGGCGGTGAAGAGATTCAAACCGAAGGCTCAGTAGTGCTTTCATGCTATTCGGCTGGGAACAGTTACAGCTTGCAATTTTATGTAGTCCAAAGACCTGTGCAGCCATTATTATGTCTCAGAGACAGTTTAAGAATGAAACTGCTTTCTTTTAACAAAGTACATCATGTAAGCACATGTCCCAGTTCCAGCTTCAGTAACGCTATTTTTTCAGAGTATGTTGATGTGTTCGATAACAAACTAGGCAAACTTCCAGTTGTGTACTCCATGAAAGTAGACCCAGAGGTCAGTCCAGGGATCAGAACAGCAAGAAGACTTTCAATAGCTATGCATGACAAGGTCAAGGTCCAGTTAGACAAAATGGTGCAGAAAGGTATGATTTGTCCAGTCATAGAACTAACTGAGTGGGTGTCTTCCACAGTAGCTGCTCAAAAGAAAAATTCAGATGAAATCAGAATATGCATTGACCCAAGAGACTTGAGCAAGGCATTAACTCATTACAGCCAAGTGCGCTTCCAGGCATTTCTGCAGTTACCTCCTACTGCGCCTCTGGGTATCAAATATTGCTTGTTCATATCTGCATTAATAATTCCAAAACCATGCTACATACAAGGTATTAAAACACTTTATCTTGAAGCATACATGAGGGTGAGCCCAATTGTATTGATATTTGACCTCTGTCAATGAGTATTTGTTAGAACTGTAAGGTGATAACTTCATTTTTTTAAAGGCTCAAGCCACACCCACTGGGAGTTAAAGGTACATATTCAAAAGAGCTGCACTGGATAGAATGAGTTAAAAAGTCCTCATCATCCTATACGTACAGTCAAGGAAATTGCAATCCTCATGCCAAATGCCACTATTTTTTCTGTCTTAAATGCAAAGAGTTAATTTTGGCAAGTGATGCTTGATTGCAAATTTTCACTACTGACTACATTCAGTACCCGATTTGGTAGATACAGATTCCTCAGGATGCCTTTTAGAATAAATTCTTCCAGTGAAGTCTTTCAGCGTGCAATGGAGCAAATGTTTTCAGGCTACCCGTGTGCAATAATAGTTGATGACTTACTAGTTGGAGGAATGGTGAAGCAGAGCATGACAGAAACCTCAGGAAACTGCTGGACAGGGTGAGTGAAGTTAACTTAAAGCTCAATCATTTGAAGTGCAAATTCAGACTACCAGACGTTACTTATGTAAGTCATTTATTTACCCGTACAGGCTTATGACCAGATCCTTCTAAGCAAGCATCCATTCTTGATATGCCAGCTCCAGACAATGTCCAAGCTCTACAGTGTTTTTCTTGGTATGGTTAACTATTTGGGCAAATTTATCCCTGACTTTTGTGAGTTATCAGTGCATTTAAGAGAGTTGACAAGCAGAAATGTTGCATGGTCATGGTTAGAACAATACCAAAGAGCATTTGATAACCTCAAACAGCAAATTGCTAACCCGTCTACATTAAAATACCGTGATGTCTACAAACCAGTAGTTCTTTCCTGCGATGCTTCAAAGTTCGGTCTTGCTGCAGTTATTCTTCAAGAGGGCAGACCTATTACCTATGCATCTAGAACTCTTACCCAAACTGAGATGAAATCAAATTAAGAAGTGACTTTTGGCAATTTTGTTCTCATGTTCAAAGTTCCACGATTATATTTATGGCTGAGCATTCCAGATAGAAACTGACCATCAACCTCTAGTCACTATTTTAAAGAAGCCTATGCATTCCGCTCCAACAAGACTACAAAGAATGATGCTCATATTGCAAAAGTATAATTTCAAAATGGTCTATACAAAGGGTAAACTACTTTATCTGGCTGATATCTTATCCAGATCACCCAGAAATACTACAGAACAGCTTGATGCAGAGAATTTTGACTTTGATGTCATGGAAGTGCACAATTTTTCTACCATGAGACTTGATGAGCTGAGAGATCATGCAAAGACTGATCCAATTTTGCAAAAGCTCAACTACTTCATCAATGTAGGATAGCCATCAAAGCAATCCTGTTTACTAACAGACGTGCAACCATATTTTCCATACAGAGATGAGATGCTGATGGAAGATGGTATCATTTTCAAAGGTCCAAATGTTGTTGTTCCTACTTCCGTACAGCATGAATGCATTCAGATTATGCATCATGGCCACCCAGGTTCCGATTCCACCAAAAGAAGGGCGACAGGACTAGTATTTTTGTCCTTTGCTATCAGAAGACACTGATAAAGTGCTTTCTTTGCATTTGCAAAAAGAGCCAATTAAGCTAAGCCAAATTCCTGAACCACCTTGGTCAACAGTAGCAACTGACATATTTGAGTGGAACAATCAACATTATTTAGTGTTGGTAGACTCTTATTCAAACTGGTTTGAGATCGATTTGCTACCTGACCTAACATCCAGTGCTGTTATTACTAAGATGAAATGTCACTTCTCAGTCCATGATAGTCCACACAAAGTTATTTCTAACAACGGTTCTCAGTTTACCAGTCAATTGTTTCAGAGACATGCTAAAGAGTGGGACTTTATCCACGTTACTAGCAGTCCTGAATATCCACTGTCAAACGGCCTTGCTGAATGTTCAGTACAGAGTGCAAAGCAATTATTGGACAGGTCAAAGCATGACAATACTGATATCTTCTTAAATTTACTTAATCTTAGAAATATACCCCATGACAACCTACTTGGCTTGCCTGCTTAGAGACTTCTATCTAGGCAAACCAGAATACCCTTGCCTATCAATTCTAGTTTGTTGGTGCCTAATGTTAAAAACAACAGAGCAATCAAAGCCCAACCTTTTAAGAAGCGTTTTTTTCAGAAGTCCAGCTAGGATACAAGGAACAGATTTTTTTGTCCTTTAAAAGAAGGAGAGACAGTGAGGATGCAAACGGCGAAAGGTTTTGATCAAATTGGTCAAGTGAGAGCTATATGTAACGAGCGAGATCCTACTAAGTGGAATCTGAGGGTATAGAGTACAGGAGAAACTGCAGACATTATCTTCCTGTATCAGAAACGATATTGCAGCATCGCACCTGTGATACAGATTCTAGATCTCAGAGCAACCCTGACAATGTTCATAACGAAGAACATGTCACAGTACCCATTCTCGTTCCTGATGATGTCCCAGATGTCCCCAAAGTTGAACATTCCTTGAAGACAGTCCCCATTGCTAGATCTAATTCTGACTTTTATACTACACAGTCAGGTTGTATTTTTAGACCAAGTGTAAAATACACAGCAACTTGGACATGACTGTTTTATATGTGTTTAATGATTGCATGTCAAATAATTACTCTATAATTGCATGTCAAAATATAATTTCTGCAAATTTCATGTCATTGAATACTGTCATTTTGTATATGGAATATTTTTCAAAGAGGGAGGCTGTAGATCAGAGTGTGTGTATGTACATTTAAGAAGCATTTCCATATGTAGTACGTGCATATAAATACTGGGCACGTGCAGGCTGCAGTGCCATTTTGAGAGAACATCCAGAGTGTTAACATATATGAGGGTGGCAGTCGGTCTGTTTATAAGTTTATTTAGGTTTAAGTTTCAAAGCCTCATTTATGATGTGCTTGTGTGTAATAAAACTGAACCCACAAATGTTCATCTGTTTTATCCTGAACAGACGAGCGACACCAAGGGGCAGCAAGGATACATTTTATTCAATGAATTTTGCAGTTAGACAAGGAATCTAAGGGAAAGGCGAGAAGAAATAAAATGATCTTCTCTGCCACAAAAAGGAAACTGCAGTCACTGTCAAATGCCTTTGTCCTGCTCAACCCTGTAGAACAGTAGAAGAACTGCAAACTCCCAGGGGGTGCACAGGTCATACTTAAAGATGTCTTACTAACCAAAGATTCTAACCAGGTTGGACTTCTAAATCTTTATCTCCACACTATACTGGAGCAAGGGATAATGGAGTCTGCTAGCATGCTCATCTTTCCTAAAAAATGAACATTTGGAAGACTGATGCCATTGTTTATGGCTCAGTTATACTTGCATAACCACTCTTCAAAGATGGCATAAGCATATACTTCCCTGTCTGCATATGCACCACAACAATGATGTTTTTCTAGATCAGATAAGGAAGGGCATGTTCTGCAACTTGACACCAGAGTCTTCAAAGCAAGAAGCATTTTAATAGTTACAGCTGATTTATTACATCCCTTTTTTCTTGGAGGAGGGGTGCCAACTTTCCCTGTACCCTGAAGCCAAGGTAGGCTCTACATCCCTCCAGCAAAGAATCTGTTAACAGAACTTACAGTAGGTTCTGCTGCAAGAAGGGAAGCCCCATAGGGACCTTCCACCACTTCAAAGTGTGCAGACAAGGATATGATATTGGAAGATGTATAAGCATGTGGTAACTCTGCAACCATTAACATCTCAGTATCCAGTACAACAACCACAGCCTCATGCATGTGAAAAGCATAAAGAACAATGTGACTCCACCAAACCCAGAAGGCAAAAGAGGGTTGAAGTTTAGACCCTTTACTACATGCTTACCCAAGCTGCCAAAGCAATTTCCTTTTGAGGGCCCTCCATGGACAAAGAAACCAGCATTTTAGAGTGTGTAGCTCAGCCTCACTGAAGGAAATTCTCTAGGCTGGGATCAGAGACCTTCTCCAAGCAAATGTTGAACTCTCAACAAGGCTTGCAACTAAAATAGTACCGAATCCAGGGATGCTATATAAGGGAGTCTTTTCATAGGGGCTGCCAAAAGCCAGTCATCCAGGAAAGACAACATATGGAAGTAAAACTTCTGAGACAATGGAACATATGAATGTAAAATGATGAGGCATACCTAACACGCTGTTAATGAAACATTTACTGTGATGTGTATTATGGTATTCCTGTTTCCTGTTAATGATGCAAATGCTGACTTTTCTTCTTTGTTTCCTCTTATATTCATTTCCTGCCTTTTGTGAGGTGTTGAAAGCACTGTTCGGATTCACTAGGCCATATGAATTTAGGTCCTGTATTTATCAAAGGGCAACTGCGGTGGTGGTGCTGCAGTAGCGTTGTCGCCGCACAGTTAGACGTCGCCCGTTTGATTCTCAGTTAGAGTGTCTTCTGTGTGGCGACATGCGTGAATGGGCGTTCCTTCGTTGAAGGTTGTGCATTAGGCCCGGCAAGCCAGCACATAAAAATCTACTGCCAATCATTAGCGGACCGGAGTTCCGCTGTGGCGACCCCTAACCGGGAAAAGCTGAAAGACACAAACAAACATTTATCAAAGGGTTACAATAAGCCACGTGAATTCAGGTCCTGTGATAATCAAAGATAGAAGTTTCCTAAAAGACATTATTACCAATCTAACCACAGACTATGTCTATGTTCAGACCCCTCCCCCTTACCAAATGACAATATAACACAAGACTCACAAATTCAGTCCTCCCAACTATACACATTAGCATCTTAAGCCTAACATTTTATGTAGGCCATTCACTGTTAAAAAGGCCAAAACAGCTCTTCACAACATAAATGAAAAAAAGCCAGCTCCAAACTTTCAAAATACACTCCACCTTCAAGAAAATGTCACCTCCCTTCGTAGCAGCACCTCTCACTTTTATATTCAACCTCTCCTTCGCCACTTTTTTCTTTCACAGCCTTTAAGCACTCACACATCATTCCCCTTCTCAAAAAAACAAACCCTAAGGAATACAAAGAATACAGACCTATAGCAAACTTGCACTGAACCAAAATTCTGAAAAACGGAAAACAAACAACTCTGGATCACATAAACAAATATTTGTGATAACACAGTTCTAAAAATTCTTTTAATACCATGACTGCTTTATACACATACAATAAAAAGAAGTTATGTCTTACCATAAAGTTCCATCTATATTGTTGATCCTCGTTCAGTCATTACGTGTGGGTAGTCGGTTCCGACCTCAGAACCGAGCCGGCCATCTTCCATGCTTGCGCCAGCTAGAAACTCTCGAGCTAAACTCTTACCCAGAATTCCCCTCTCCCTGTTACCTCAGATTGAGTTTGCAAGTCAAAGGAAGGTAGAGGATACCTCTGGTCAAATGACCTAACAGAACCGGATGGTGAGATCCACTAAAAGCCACAGGAGGGGGAAGGAGGGAGGGTCATATTGACTGAACGAGGATCAACAATACAGATGGAACGTTATTATTTATTTTCTTTTACATTTGTTGACCGAGCTAGTCTAACTGGATATATGTCCATTTTCAGTAGAGGCATCAGGAGATAAGCTCAGAGGAAGTAAAAATATAATCACATTATACAAAGATTAATTTGTATGTTAAACATTGCAAGAAAAAAAAAACAGGGAATAGTCACAGTGGTCGTTTGTTCATAGCATAGTGCTAAATATACAAATACACTTAATAAAATACAAATGTAGTTGCAATACAACATATAAAAAGATAGCAGCTGAGTTAGATAATACATTAGTAAACAGGTTGACAAAGAAGGAAAACAAAAAGCAGGAGCTGTAATAATCAGTATAAGAGTTAATAACTAGTCTGCTTAAAGAAATTAAGAGGATGTAAATAAAAAAAATCTAGAAAGGTCTAGGTCAGTTGTTAAGAAAAGGAACAAGAATATTGAGAAGAAGAGAGTAGGTAGATCCAAGTAAGAAATGTGGTAGATCAGTCAGGTTTGGTACAGGGGCACAACCAGTGTGTTCTGAGAAAAAGTTTCAGTTCATTTTTAAAGAGTGATATAGAGGGAACTGAGGAAAGTTCACTAGGAAGAAGGTTCCAGGATTTTCCAACAGCATTAGAGAAAAGAGAGTCTCCAGCCCTGTTGTTTGACTTACAAATATTTACTAGAAGTCTATGTGATGAACGTAAGGTCTTTAGATTGTTGTAGGGGATAATGAGGGTAGATAGTATAGGGGTATTGGTAGGATGGTAAAGGGTTTTGTGGGCAATGGTAAGTTGGTGGAATTTAAGCTGATTTTGTAATTCAAGCCATCCTAGTTGCTTTAGGTTAATACAGTGGTGGGTTCTGAAAGGTTTACCTGTAGCAAATCTAGCTATGCTATTGTAGGCATTTTCCATTTTATTAAGGTTGTTTTTAGAGAGATTAGTGTATATGGGTGAGGCATAGAGGAGAGTAGAAATTAGGTGAGTGTGAGCAATAGGTATTCTTGCTGCAGGAGAGAGAAAGGGTTTGATCCTGTAGAGAGAGCCCAGTTTTCTATTAACAGATTTTAAAGTATTATTAATATGGGTGTCAAAGTTAATGCTGTTATCTATGGTGATACCAAGTAGTTTGGTAGTTGTGTCTGGGGATATAGGAGTACTGTTATTGGATGTTACTGTGAAGTCTATTGGGGGGAACTTACAAGTAGGAATGAAAAGGAGGAGTTTAGTTTTTTGGGGGGTTTAGAAGGAGACAGCGTCTAGTAAACCATAGTTCAACTGTGTTAATGACCTTTTGGGTAAGGGAGTGAAGCTCAGATATTGATGTGGCTGAGCATATAAGTGTCGAATCATCAGCATATTGTATGCATGTAGCTTGGGGGATTGCTAGGTGAAGGTCATTGATAAATATAGAAAATAGGAGAGGTCCTAATATAGACCCTTGGGGGACCCCTATGTTGATGGGTAGATGGGTAGATAGATTATTATGCCATAGCACGGCCTGTTGTCTGTTATCCAGCTAGGATTGGAACCGTTTTATAGCTAATGCATCTAGTGACAGAGATTTGAGGATTTTTATAAGTAACTGGTGATTTACCATATTGAACACCTTAGACAGATCTATAAACAGTGCAGAGGAAAGCATATTAAGGTTTCGTTTTTGTTGATACAGTGAGTGAAGGAAAGAAGGGCAGTAGTAGTGCTATGTGAAGGTCTGAAACCATGTTGAGAGTTGGAAAGTAAGTTATTATGGATTAGGTGGTCTAGCAATTGTTTATGGATGCATTTTTCCATGATCTTTGCTAGGGGAGACAGTAGGGCAATGGGACGGTAATTGGAGAGTTCAGTGGAGTTACCTCCCTTATGAAGGGGGATAATATGGGAGACCTTCCATATGCTAGGGATGTGTCCTTCAGTGATTGTTCTATTGATAAGAATGGAAATGGGGTAGGCAATATATTTGGCTGCCTTTTGTAGGTATTCAGCGGGTATCTGGTCAGCTGAAGGAGTGCATGGTTTAAGTTTTTGGATGAGGGCAAGAATATATGTAGATGGGACTGGTTGGAAGAGAAATGGAGGGGGTGGGTTTGTGATATAGTTGGATATAGGTAAGTCCTGAGTGGATAGCTGACTGGCAAGGTTTTGAATAACCTCACTGAAATAGGTATTAATGGTATTAGCAGTCTGTTTAGGATTCTCTTGGTCTGTGCCTTGTGGGTTTGGTGTGATGGATTGACATGGGTGTAATAATTGATTAATACTTGCCCAGAACTTTTGTGGTTGATTATCGTGGGTCTGTTGGAATTGTATGTAGTAGTTTCTTTTGTCGGACAATACTGCTTTTTTAGTTTTGTTTCTTAGTTGCCTGAAGTTTTGTTGATCTACTGGGTTTTTAGTTGATCGTGATTTGTTCAAGTATTTATTTCTGAGTTTGATTTTTTGGCCTGGTTTCTTTTGAAAGCCATGGGGCAGATTTAGTTCTCATTCTTATAGAGCGCGTTGGGGCATGGTGGTCTAGAATGGCTAAGAAGTAAGAGTTAAAGTAATTGACAGCTTCCTCCAGTGGGAGGTATTTTAAGGGAGACCAGTTGCATGTTCTTAGTTCCCTTTAGAAGAGATTGGGGTTTTCTTGGTTCTAATCGTTCTATGGTTGGGTTATGCCTGATGATGTAGGTTAGTGAGTGGTCACTTACATCATCAGGGAGGGTGCCAGATTCATATGCCTGGAGATGATTATTTATGAGAATCCAATCTAAAGTACTTTCTTTCTTAGGCTTGTTTATCCTAGTAGGGGAGGTAATGGTTTGTGAAAAACCAAATCGGTTTATATGGCTTGTAGGGTGACAACTCCTCAAACACTTCCAATCAATGTTAAAATCACGTAGGATTATGGTTTCTTGAGGCAAATTTTGAGATAGCTAACAGAGGATATTCTCTATTGTGGCAGTGTTATTACCAGGAGGAAGATAGGTACAGATAACATACATACCCCTATGGTATGGTAAGACATAACTTCTTTATCTGATATTGTTAATCCTCGTTCATTCCTTATGTGTGGGACAGAGTCCCCAGCTACCTTTATTTCTGGGACGCTCTTATGGAAGGACATTCCAGAGCACCATAGAACCAAAAGATGCTCTTCCCCTGGAGGCCAAATCCAACTTGTAATGATTGATGAAGGTATGAGAACTAGCCCAAGTTGCAGCTGCACAAATGTCATGTAAAGAGGCTCGGGCATGGAAGGCAGCAGAAGTTGCCACCGACCTTGTAGAATGAGCCTTTATGGTAGTAGTTAATGGGATATTACGTTTTCTATAAATGAAGGTTACGCAGTCTTTTAACCATTTAGCCAATGTGACCTTAGCAACAGCACATCCTAATCTAGGTCCAGAATAGGCCAAAAATAACTGGTCTGATTTAGAAGTCTTAGTCCTGTTCAAGTAGAAGTGAATTTGCCTGTGAATATCTAGGGTATGTAGGCAATACTCTCCTCTGTTTGAATGATTGGGAAAGAAAACTGGCAATTCAATGGTTTGATTAATGGACATTTCAGAGATCACTTTTGGCAGAAAGGAAGGATTAGTTCTCAATGACACTATCTCTGAAAAATCAAATATGGTCTCTTGATGCATAAGGCTTGAAGTTCAGAGATACGTCTGGCAGAAGTAATGGCGACCAAAAACAAGGTTTTCCATGACAAATATTTGAGGTCGCAAGAAGAAGCTGGTTTAAAAGGTGGCATTGTCAAAGCTTGCAGGATTAATGACAGGTCCCATGGTTGAGTAGGTTCACTAAAAGGGGGTTTTAGAGGATTCACGCCTTTTATGAAAGTCTTGCATAATTTGTGTGACATAAGAGAAGAGTCTTGGACACCATCATGAAAATTAGATATTGCGGCCAAATGAACTCTAATGGTAGAGGCAGATAGACCGGATTGAAATAAGGTAGACAAATATTCCAGTACTATCGACACTGGTGCTGAAAAAGTATCTACCTGTTTTTCTTTCAGCCAAATAGTAAATCTTTTCCACCTGCTGAGATATGTAATTCTGGTGGAAGACTTATGAGATGCAATAAGACTGTCACGTACTGGCAAAGGAAGATCATTCTGTGTGGCAATCAAAGGAACTGGAGGAGCCAAGCTGTGAGCTTCAGGCTGTTCAAATTGAGGTGAATCAGATTCTGCGGATGGGAGATCAACCCCGGGGTTGGATGGAGAATCCACGGTTGATCTAGCAGGTGAGGCCAAAAGAAGGGGAACCAAATCTGACGACGCCAATATGGTGCTATGAGGATTACTTTGCTCTTCAACCGGCGGGCTTTCTTCAGAAACTAGGGAATGAGGGGGAGAGGTGGAAATGCATAAAGTAGACCCGAGGGACAGTCGTGAACTAGAGCGTCCCTGGGTGACTGTCTTGGCGGGGGAATCAAGGCGAAATAGTTGCTGCATTTGTAGTTGGTCGGGGATGCAAAGAGGCCGCAGCAAGGAAGACACCAGTGGTTGAAAATCTCCGCCGCTATCAAAGGATTCAGGGACCACTCGTGAGGTTGTAGAATACACCTGCTGAGTCAGTTTGCTATCATGTTGGAACTCCCGGGAATGTGCATTGCTAGAAGAAAGTGGTTGGTAGCTATCCCCCATTGCCATATCCTCATGGCCTCTCGACAGAGTGGGTAAGATTTGGTTAAACCTTGTTTGTTGATGTACTAGACCACCGCCATGTTGTCTGATTGTATTGCAATAGTCCCAGACGGCAGCAGGGGATGGAATGCTTGCAACACCAGAAGCACCGCCCTCAGCTCTAGAACATTTATATGCAGATGGGCCTCCATTTCAGACCAAGTACTTTGGGCTGTCTGTCCCTGAAATATCCCCCCCACCCCATCAGGGAGGCATCCGTGGTCACTGTAGCCTTGGGATGTTGGGGGGAGAAGGGGCGAGACCATTGTGACGGATTGTGCGCCATCCGTCAATTTAAATCCTGCTTGCACCTGTGTGTTACCCGAATATTGGCTGAAACAGGGTACTGAAAGGGATACCATTGGGTGAGCAATAGCTATTGTAGAAGCCTCATGTGAAACCTGGCTAGGGGGACAATAGTAATGGAGGCAGGCTGCCATGGAACCCAACAACTGGAGAACAGAATGAGCTGTGGATTTCTCCCTTGAAAGGATTGTAATCGGTTGCTGCTGTATTCTTACAATTCTGTGCTCCAGAATGGATGTTCTGCAATTCTTTGTGTTCAAGATGACCCCTATGAATTCTGTGGACTGAGATGGGGTGAGATTGGATTTTAGCCAGTTTAAGGGGGCTGTGGGGGTGGAGAGAGCCTTAGCCAGTGTCCGGGGTCTTGGGGGCAGCGGGTGCAGACTGTCTCTGGTGGGGCATCGTGGTCTGTTGATCATGTCGTCCCGGGCAGACGGATGCTGGATCCCCTTGGAATGGCACCGGAGGCTTGGCCAATTGTTGAAGTCAATCATTTTGTCCTTGTGCTGTGGTTTCATTCTGGGGTGGCCACAGTGGTGCAGAGGTTAGTGTTGCCACCTCACAGCAAGATGTTCTCCAATTCGATTCTTGGCTGGGGTGCCTTCTGTGTGGAGTCTGCATGTCCTCTCTGTGGTCGCGTGGGTTTCCTCCGTGTGCTCAGGTTTCCTCCCACATCCCAAAGACATGCTGTAAGTGGATTGGACACTCTAAATTGGCCCTAGGTGTGAGTGTGTGCATGTGTGTGCCTTCTGTGGAAGGTTGGGCGCCGGGCTAGCAACTCGACACCGTAAAACCCCACTGCCAATCATGAGTGGACAGGTGATCTGCTGTGGTGACCCCTAACCGGGAAAAGCCAAAAGAAGAAGAAGAATGGTTATGCCTAGCCTTTAGAGAGTTTGCCAGGGCTTCTTCCAATAGATGTCTGGTGGGGGCGGAGATGAGCCAGTCGTCTAGGTATGGAAACACCTGGAATCCTTGTAGTCGCAAGTAAGCTGTGACGACTGCCATGTACTTTGTGAACACTCTGGGGGCTGTAGAGAGTCCGAAGGGCAGTACTCTGAACTGGTAATGACTGGCTCCCTCATGGAAGCAAAGGAATCTTTCTTGATGGTCTGTTCACTTTTATGTGGTAGTACGCATCTTGAAGATCAATCGAGAACATCCAATTGTCTTTTTCCAAAAGCGGAAAAATAGACTGTATTGTGACCATCCAGAATTTCTGTACCTTTACAAATTTGTTCAATACACTGAGATCCAAAATTGGTCTCCAGTCCCCATTTTTGTTTTTTTTATTTGGCACCAAAAATAGTCTTGAGTAGAATCCGGATCCTATCTGGTCTGGAGGGACTATTTGGATGACTCTTTCTTATCAGCTTTGAAATCTCTAATGCTGCTTCTTCCCTTTGACTGGGTGGAACTTCGGGTAAGCTTGTTAGGGGAGCGGGGCAAAGGTTGAAGGGGATATGATAACCTCTGGTTATTATCCTTTGTACCCAAGAATCGGTGGTAATGGTTAGCCAGGCAGAAGGGTACAAAAAGAAACGACCCTCAACCACTTCCAGAGGAAAGCAGTTGGGTGGCTCTTCAGGAGCACTGGTGGGATTGGCCAGGGAAAGAATCCCTGGAACCCTGGTTACGCAAACCCCCTCTGCCCCGAAAGGGGCATCTTCCCTGAGAGTTTCCCCCTCTGCCTCTAGGGGAGAACTCAGCCTGCGTGTCACGGAAAGAACCTTGAGACTTTTTGTGCCATATCTTCCGACTCTTCTGGTTTCTGGAGAAAGCCCATTGAGGGGAAGAATAACAGACATCCACAGCAGAAAGGGTCTTACCGTCCTGTTCACATCTGGCCTGTGTGCTTTTTACCTTGGGGACGAACAACGAAGAGGATTCAATGGGAGCGTTGAGAAAGGAAGCCTTGAAGGGTTTCGTGAAATTACACAAGCGCATCCAGGCATGGCGTCTCAGAACAATGCCTAAACCTGCCACTCAGTTGTTCCTTCTGATGGGTGAGATATCAGGCGCATGGAGGAGTTAGATATCGATTCGATGGTGGCTAGCTGAGAGGCCACTTTGTCATGGACCTCATCAAACACAGCTCCAGCCAAAGTTTAAGAGAGCTCAGAAATGAAGTCTCTTTGAAGCCTGGTAAAATGTGCCATATAGTTCAGGGACCTGACTGCAAAGGTACGCTTCCCTAATCATTCCAGAGCCCAGGAATCTTTGCTGGGTGGATGGACAGTCTGGCTTTCTTCTTCCGCCAGGTCCTTTTTAGTTGCGGCCGCCACCACCAAGGCATCTACAAAAAGACTTTTGGACCAATGGGGATCACTAGCAGGATGGGACAAAATTTTATCTGGCCTCCGGGGAATGGCCTCAACGGTATCAGGAGCCTTCCACGCACGCTGCACAATGAGTCAGACAAGTTCGTCGGCAGGTGGAGTAACCCAGCAGGTAGGGGGCCGAGCACAAAAGGCCTGCAGGAACACAGACTCTTCAGGGGCCAGGTTAGAGGGCTGCCAATCACCTCTCTGTTTAAGGATTTCAAGGATATCACCAAAGGAATCCTCAGAGGGTGATCGAGGGGACTCTTCCCCATCATCAAAGTCTGTGTCTTCAGTAAGGGACTCCTCTGTGGAATCCATGTGCTTCCTCTTGAATGAGCTCTTTTGATGATCTCCCTCAGAGGGAGAAGCTGGGGAAGACAGCGCAAAAGGGGTCTCCTGTGGGAGTATGTCCTGAGGCCCTTGTGCCCGGTGTCTACTAGGAGCAGCTTGTGTACATTGCTGTCCAGAGGAGGGTAGGGAGAGTGATAGCACAGGATTGCCAACTGACACAAGAGCCTTCTCCATTAGCTGGAAGGCCGGTCCACCTGAAGAGGGGTGGGGACCCATGGCAGAGGTCACCCCTCGCCCAAGTGGCTGCTCAGCCTGCCGACCCAGAGTCCCTGGATGGCTGTGAAATGCCAAAGTACGTACGCCACAGCTGACATTCTGGGCCATGGCAGTACTCTCCTGCCACAAAGGCAACTCTGGCTACTTAGTGAGGTTCATAAAGGGAACCACAGTGGGGGAAGTCTGTGCTATATCAAGGGGCTTCAAAGGTAATGAAGGAGGAGAATAAGTAGGGGTCTTTGGTAAAGGGTGATCACCTCCCGAGGAAGGATAGGTCCTGGGGGGTAGGATACCTCTGGCCAAAAGCAATTGATCCCCAAGACGCAACACATCGTGTTCAGACAGGCTTCTAGTGGATTTCACGGACATGGCTGAGGGAGAGTCAGGTCTATCCAAGGACGGAGCAAGCTCAGTGCCCACCACAGGGGAGGTCTGCACTGAAAATGACGGAGCTGTAATGGTCTGAACTACTGGTGTCTGCACCGAGGAAATCATCAGTGCTAAAAGCATGGTCTGCACCGACAATGAGGTCGGTACCAAAGTGGCTGTCAGCGCTAAGGCCTGAGCCGAAAACATCTGTGACGAAAACTGAATGGTCGGTACCAAGAGGGTAGTCGGTGCTGGGTAAGTCGTCGGAGCCGAAAAAGGAATGGGTATCGAAACATCCATCGACGTCGTAACAGTCTGCATCGACTGAACAGTCGGTGCCAGTAAGGGAGTCTGAACCAAGGAGTCCTCGGTACCGATGGGGTATGGGGCACACTAGTCGGTGTCGAAGTCACAGATGGCGCCGATGGTCTCAGTGCCGAATGTCTAGGCACCGAAAGTGCTGGAACCGAAGAAGTCAAATCCGAACTGGAAAGCTTAGCTTTCTTAGGTTTCGGTTCCTGAGATTCCCCAGCTGGGGAAGAAGGAAGAGACTTGGCCTTTTTTTGTTCAGCACTCTTTTTCTTATGGGATCTTGGAGGGGTTGAAGCCTCCAATCCAGAAATAGCCTCTGAAAAGGGAGATTTAAGTAGCCCCTTCAATATTAATCTATTTTTCCTTTCGATTAACGTCCTGTTAGAGAAATTCTTACAAATCCCACAAGGCGGGTCAACTGTTAAGTGAGGCACACCCATGCAGTAAACACAC
Source organism: Protopterus annectens (assembly GCF_019279795.1). Classification (NCBI taxonomy): domain Eukaryota; kingdom Metazoa; phylum Chordata; order Ceratodontiformes; family Protopteridae; genus Protopterus; species Protopterus annectens. The sequence continues at coordinate 1,854,884,759 of NC_056726.1, read as the reverse complement.
AGGGAATGTGCATCAGAAGTAGGTAATTTATGGCCACAATCCAAACATCTTTTAAAGCCTGGACTACCTTTTTTATCTGCCATGGTTAGAAGGAAAGAAGGAGAAACCAGAAAAATATCAGCAATGGTACAAGAAATACCTGTAGGTAAAAAGGAAACGGGTTTACCAATGATGGTAAAAAAAAGAATTACCTTGCGGTAAGAAGAGAAGAAGAAGAGTTGAAAAGAATTCGAAAAAAGTTGTCGCTGAATGCGATAAGGTAAGAGATAACTATCTAATAACTTTTTTGTGAAAAAAGCTGTCTTAGGACTTGGGTATGAAGAAAAATGTTGTACTTAGCTCAAGAGAAGTAGCTTGACACGACTGAATGGCGATGCGGCAAAAGAAATCTGAGGTAACAGGGAGAATGGAATTCTGGGTAAGAGTTTAGCTCAAGAGTTTGTAGCTGGTGCGAGCTTGGAAAATGGCCGGCTCGGTTCCGAAGTCGGAACCGACTACCTACATGTAAGGAATGAACAAGGATTAACAATATCAGATTACTAGTTACAATAATATAAATGACTTAAAAACTAACAGGGGGTCTGCTCATTGATATCACAAGAGCATTTGAAACAGTAAATCATAACTTTCTCCTCTACAGCCAAGCTACTACCCCGTACAAAAACATAGCTTATAAATGTAAAGATTCAAAGGCATACCTCAAGAAGGGAAAAATGTTTTTATATGATTCTATTAAACATTCCACTGCTTCAATTAAGGTAAAAATGTAATGTCTATTAAACATTCCACTGCTTCAATTAAGGTAAAAATGTAACCACAGCATAGAAAGAGATGTGTATTGGATAATGCAGTATTAATACTGATTAGAACTACATCACCTGTCTCTTTCTCAGCTAACTACTGTACATAGACTAATCTTTAAGTCAGAAAATTGCCCAGCACTTAACATAATACAAAACTGTTCTCCCAACTGAATTTTATGCCCTAGAGCAAAATCACTGATCACTATAACCAAATCATCTAGTGCTGCAGGTGATTTTTTATATTCAAATAGTAAAGATAAACTCCATGGCACCTTCCATGAAAATCAGGGTAAAATCAAAATGTGCTCCATGGTTAACTAAGCACACACGCTCTATCACGCATCAGATGCCTGGAAAACTTGGGCCAGAAATAAAACTCCTCCCTTACTCCAATGCTACAAGGAACTTAGAAACAGGTGTAAAAAAAACAGTTAGAGACAAAAAACCTTTCTTTGCCTCCAACCAAAGTGGACCACATAACAACCCTAAAAAATGTTGGTCTACCATAAATAAAATCCTCCACCCTGGTAATCCTCCTACCCCCAACCCGTTCCCTCTCAATACTGCCTCAGAGACTGCTGCTCTTTTAAATAATTACTTTACTGAAACAATCCAAAAACTTCCAAATAGCTCTAATGTCTCCTATCTACCTTTACATCCCAGTCCTCCTTCCTCCAATACATTCTCCCTACAATCAGTTCCCACTACCTTCATCAAATCCCAACTAAATAAACTTAAGTCTTGCTCTCCTTCTGTTGACAATCTACCTTCCTACTTTCTTAAAACAGCTGCCAATGCTATTGCTTACCCTGTCTATATCCTTATTAATCATTCTACTACTGAATTGCTTGTCCCAGGTGTAGGGAAATCCTTCTACACAATCCATTTTCACAAAGGAGGAAACTCCACTGACCCATCCAGCTAACATCCCATTGCTATATTATCCCCCTTTCCAAAATTCTAGAAAAGTATTTCCACCCTCAGCTACTTAAACACCTACTAGATAATAACTTTCTCACTCCCACCCAACATGGCTTCAGACCCCACCACCCAACATGGCTTCAGACCCCACCACAGTACATTAACAGCTCTACTCTTAGTCACCCAAACAGTAGAAGAAACCTGTGACAACAACCTACTAGTTTCCTGTTTATTTCTCAACCTCTCCAAAGCATTTGATACGGTCTCTCACTCTACACCAATACCTAAACTATATTACCTTACTCTCTCCACCCTCTCTTTAAAGGGATAGTGTCAAAGATGGAGCTTCCAGAACACTTTTTTTTCCTCACCAGTACATACTTGTAGTAGTGTTCAGTGGACCTGTGTTATTAAATGTCTATTTTATGTGTAATTTCACTGTTTTTACTACAGGAGCATCTCGCTCTCAGTCTG
>NC_056726.1:1854875085-1854882061 GCF_019279795.1 Protopterus annectens | reverse complement strand
ACCACAACAAACAGGACATGCTGGAGGGATAGATTCCTGTCCCAGAGACTTCCCATACTCTGGAACAGGCTACCCATCTATGTCAAGCAAAGTTCTTCATTAGCACTCTTCAAGAAAAATCTTGATGAATGGATGGGAAATAGGAAGCACACCCCGGGGAGCACTTCTGTGTCTCTGCTCGACAATGGAACAGGAAAATAACTTTCTTGGGTGGCGTAAGCCAGGGAACCTTGTTGGCTAGGCTTACGTAGGCCCTTGGGCCGATAGCCTAGCACCTACCTATGAACCTATGAATGTCTGTCTAAGACTGATGTAATTACAAGGTCAGGTTGTACAACCAAGAGAGCCTTACAAAGAAAACACTGAAGGAACAGACAGTGGTGTCTAAATAGCTCACTCTGATGAAACGGAAATTGTTGGACTTTTAGCAGACATAGCCATGGTTCGATCCCTGGGAGTGATAGCAAGCTGTATGCATAATCATACCTCTCAACTGTACAGATTTTCCCAGAATGTCCAGATATTTGGCTCATATTTTTGGCCTGTTCCTCTTTTTTTTCCTGGCAAATCAGTGGGATTTTCTCAGCATTTTAGTCACCAAATAATGACATACATTTGAGTGTCAGACTTCAAATCCTTCAGAAAATGTATATTAAAACAAATCCTGTTACTCTAGCAAATGTCCAAAAGTTTATAAGAGTAATATTAAAAATATGTCCCTATTTGTACCCCCATGTTGTCAAGCTTTGTCCAGATGTTGTGCATTAAGAGATTGAGAGGTATGTGCATAATTACAACTAGGAATCTGGGAATATGTGCAGAAACAGTCAGGTAGTGTTAACAAACATTTATCAAACATTCCCTCCACAGGTCTACCAAGTAAGAGAAGTAGAATTTAGCTATAAGACAGTTGAAGTATACACTGTGTACAAACATAACACTGCCCAAACCAAGGCCATAGAGTATTGTAATAATACCTGTAGAGTAATGATTAGAGCAATGATCATTAAAGTTGTGAGTACTGCAGGGATATATAAGTTGTTAATTGACATCTCTCTCCTCCCCACCATATCTGCAACAATAATCTAAACACACAAAGCAATGGGTATGTTTACACCAAACCTGCTGTTGGGACATATGTCCTATTGTTCAATAAATATTTAAATGTGTTTCTATTAATGTTCCATGTTGAAATACTATCATTGGTGGCCTGTTGCTATCAATGTAACCTGCATGATGTTGTAATGGCCAATGTGGTTCCATACATGCATATATTCTGTTTGCTATCCTACTGTTTCAAATCTTCTGTTTTGGGTTAGTGGGAATATCTATGCATGCTGTTATAACTAATCCTGGATTGTGTTGACTATTACTAACCCACATATGTTCTAAAACTACAACACCATAGCACATTTGGGAAGTCCGTCATAGTGGACCCAACCTCTCCTATCTCATCTTGCCGTGGCACCGGGCCCCAGCACATCTGGGACCCACCCAAATGGGTGCAGATATGGTGGGGGAGAGAGAGAGATGTCAGATAACTTCTATATCCTTGCAGTATGAGTTCCTCTGACCTTTTTTCCCATTTATGTCTTCCAGGAACGTCTCCCCACATACACACCCCTGAAAATTATGTAATAATCCAGTTTCTCATAGTTTATCATGCCATTCTCTTCAAGGGCAGTGCCAAGGATCTGCAGGAGAGGACCCCCTGAGGAACAAGCTTATCCACAGGGTAAAGGATGTTGGCCTGCACAACCGCAATTATGAGCAAGTGCAGCATCGCTACACATATCTGATCCGCCACACCCATCAGCATGCTGCTGCAGTTAGGAGGGACCAGCTAGCCACTGGTGGGGGTCTTGCCATCCAGCCCCCATTGTCACATGCTGAGGAGCTCCTTGGCAACCTTGGGGCACCCACTCTCCAGTCAAGCCAGCAAGCTGAAGACAGCATTGTGGAGATGGGTGTCACCCACACAATGGATGATGAGTGTGCAGGTAAGTCCCCAGGGTATATTAGTAGACCGCTGTTGCTTATCCATTTTCATCTGTAAAGTATCTACTTGCATATGTCAGATAAGATAGTCTGTTGCTGCAGTGTAGCAATGAACAGATGTGCATAATCTCTAGTATAGTGGGTTTGTATTGTTGATGTGCTGACATGCTGCTCCCACCCTGTACCATTGCCACAGGTGTGGCTACTGACATTACTTCTCTCACACATTTATTTAGGTCCATCTGGTATACAACTGGGGCAGCAGCCTGTAGCTGGTGAGTATGGAGTTGTTTTGTTCAGGTTTGCCAATACACCGACCATGTTATAGCCATCCTGTTTGCCATGCACACATTTAACACACCTACCCATAATGCATGCTGTATATGTTCACTTATTGTTGCTGGTAACTGTACTGCATCACAGTGGTCACCATGGTGGCATATCTGAAGGGTTTGTAAGAGTCCTGCAGCATACCTAACAACCTGTCAGTGCAAGATGTGTGGACAGAGATGAACATAATGGTGGGACAAATGGCCTACAGTAGGGACGTGTCTGAAACATTACCCTTATACAGTGGCTACAACAGTGTATGCACCACTATTACAATGGCAACTGTTCCTGATCTAAACAACGGCAAATCACAATACCACATTCCACACCTTTTACAACCTGTAATGTGATCCTAATATGAGCAATGAATGTGTAATATGGAATCCTATGTTAGGACAACTATGGGGAATACATATCTAAACAAACACTGGAAGCATATGTGTGCACGCTACAAATAACATATTGTGGAAGCAGCTTGTGAGGTACTGACAGCATTCACTCTTCTTGAGTACACACCTTCCATCAGGTAAAGGGCCTCAAGTGTCACACCAAGTAATGGTCTGCTGTCCAAGAAGTGTCCATAATATTTGCCCACTCACCTAGAACAGAGGCAGCTGTGGCTTACACACATCTTACAAACCATGGAATGGATCCCATATCCGAAAGGTAGCACTCTGGAGTGGAAAAGTATCCTTACCTCACTATTGTGTATACCATGGCAAACAGTGCAGTCATGTATGTGTGTATGAAGTATGGGACAACATTAATCTAGAAAATGAACAGATGCCCATCCAAGAAAGATGACAGCACATCTTGCAAACTGGTCATGGAGGCTGCCCAGGAACATACAGCAACACTGAAGGACTTGCAGGAATGTCTAGCAAGTACTGCCTCTGTAGTACCTGTGTCGTCAGTCACCTGGAATCTGCATAAGTGTGGCCTATGGGTTAGGGTAATCAGACAGAAGAGTTGTTCCACAGGAAACATCATCCAGGGCTCTCTACAGGTAGCATATGCATAACATCAAGCCTCCCAAAGGCATGTATTGCAATGTGTAATGGTGTCATGAGACCAAGGCTGAAACCTACAGACAGTATTCATAAAGATACATGTGGTGCACAAGCAACACATCACTCCACCTCAGGGCCACCATCCCCATTTTTGCCTTGCTGGTGCCAGTGTACACCTTTAGGTTTGCTGTTCATTAGCAGGAACTAGGCCAGTAGACACGGTGCTCTGAATTTGGAACACTGCAAAATAACACTCATGTGTGGCCCATAGTTGTCAAGTATCAGCAATAAAGCTGAGGATGGAGGGGGGTGTCATCCTGAAATACAACAGTGAACTGAAGCATACATCCAAAGCTTACTAAGAATGGCTGTATTTGAACACAGTCAAGGTTATTAATTGTGCCAAACATAACCCTGACTCCACAGCAAGAGTGAAGGCACTGTGTTACCTCCAAGGGCTGTGCACATGAGCTGACCATTTCAATCCGTCAGAGTTGGGGGACATTTGTAGGGCGGACTGACCAAATAATGGCAAGTGAAGATGGGCCATGCTAGTACACCCCTTCCAGGAATAGTGACTGCTGTAGTTCACTTAACAGGTGCTGAAACAAACCATTTTGTTAAGGGTGTGCACACTTATACAACCCACATATTGTATGCATCTCATTCAGCATCTGCAAAACTAATACATTTGTTTGATATTGCATTTGATTGCACAGGTCATATGTCACATATCATGTTTTGTGGCCCCATTGCATATCATGGAAAAGGCTGGCATGTCAACAAGGGTGTGTAAACTCCTGATATCCACATTAAGCTTTGAAGGTTGTCAGTGTAATCGGATTTTGTTGCTCATACATGCACTGCTGATGATGAGATCTGCAAATCAGAGGTCAGGCATTAACTATTGACATCAGTCCTCATATCATCCCAGGTATGTGTCAGACAAACACATAGGGGCTGTGAGAAACAGAACAAACATAACTGCCCACATGTGCACATTCAGCAATGGTGTGTACACTTGTGAGGTATGGTGCACAGTACATGCCAGTGTGCTGTACAGGTGCACAGCAATACTGTGTACATGGGTGCAGTGTGTTCCAGGGGAAGGGGAATAACCTATTAACACAACTCATGCATCACAGAGATGTATAATGTTGGTAACAAGGATTGAGTATAGATGCAGTGCATGCTGTTGAGTGCCATATGTCATGCATGTTGACTGCTGGGTAATGAGAGGTCTGTGTAGTATCTTTGTGCCACCTCACCTGTAAGTGTGTGTGTGTGTGTGTGTGTGTGTGTGTGTGTGTGTGTGTGTGTGTGTGTGTGTTTAGAGGTAAGCAATAATATACAAGTCTTAAATGACATTATTTGTTTGCCTCCACAGGTGGTGAGGTGGGTCAGGGTCACTCATGCAGGCAAACTGATGTTAGTGGCCATACAGACTATGACAATGATGATAGGCATGGTGAGGCACAGGCAGAGTTGTCAGGGCTGAAGCTGTGCCATCGGTTGACATCCCATTTTTATCCACCCCATCCCTGCACACAGTCACAATGTCCATACATACCCCATCACCAGTCGCCATAGATGAGGGACAGCTGGTGGGTGATGGCATGGAACAGAACAATGTGGGGAATATGGCAAGTGTATCTGTACACAGCAGTCATAGCTGGATGACTGGTGAGGTACCACACAGGCAGATGTACAGGGGTGCTTATAGGAGGGCTGCTGGCCATCATGCCCTTGACAGAAGTGCCACAGCAGGTGTCACAAGACACATGTTTCTGGCCATCATGGAGGCACAAGCACGTATGGAATGTTACACCAGACAAAGACTGAGACTCCAGAGGGCTAGTCAGTCTGCTGTACTTGACAACATCCGTGATCTTGCAGGTGCCCCCATTATTTTGCAGAGGTCCTGGATAGATGGTTGGGGGAGATACTGGGAATCCTTGATTATGCGGTGTCTGTGTTAGAGCATGTGGTGGGAGTAGGGTATCAGCCATGTGGACGTATGTCAGCAACACCAACAGGTGGAGGTCTGTGTGGACATGCAAAAACTAATAGCTGCTCCCATAATGGCAGTACAGCCCCAGCACTATGGGGGGGGGGGGTGCTGTCCACACCACAGTGCAGCAGGCCATGTGCACATGGTCATATCAGGTCCCAACAGGGACGCATATCCAGCGGACAATTATCATCATCATCGGGGAGAGTATCATATCTGGGCTTCTGCCTGGTAGAGCCTGTGGAACCCCTGGCAGGCACAGTTCCCATGTCCATAGCTGGACATGGTGAACTGTACACCCTGCCATGTATGGTCTGCAGCTGTCCAACAAACTCCTGTATAGGGCAGCCACATGGCAGAACTGTGTGCATACATGCACATGCACATCACCAACATAGCTAGAGCATCTCTATACCTACACACACCACATCTGCACAGACCATTTGATAAAGAACCCCCAACACACACACAATGTCAATCAAATGGCTCAGCCTAGGCCTCTGGCAAACCCACAACACACCCTGTGCATATGATGATACTTGTGTCACATCCTTGTCATCCATACCATCAATGCAAGGACATGCTAATATGGTTCTGGTCCACTGGGTAAATTTACTAATGTTTAGCAATGTAATGCTGTTTAACATGTTTTCAGTTGGAATGTTGAATGCTTACATGCCAGGGTGTGTGGCTCTCCTGCCATGATGCATTATAGATGTTATTAACACTGACTGATTGTGGTCTCCATAATGTATTCTGTTTGTATTCTAAGTGTCTATGTGTCAGCAGGATGTTGGTCTGCTGTCCTTTCCTACAAGGGGTATAGCACTGTGGTGACACATTGTGTCATATCCCGGGTACAGCTGAACACAAGTAGCAGGTCTGTATAACAGTTACTGCATGTGCCACATGGTTGATAGGTCTGAGGGGTGTATAAATGTGAGTGCATGGTGGCTGATGTCAGCAGCTCTTTTACAGTGGACAATGGTAAGTGTACTGGGTGGCACACACCAAATGTTTGTGAATAACACACACACAGAGGCTTTGGTGTTGATGCAATACACAGAGAATACTGTACACATGGATGTACTTCATTTTGCAGTGAACTCATTTTGGCCTCTGTAATTCCACCAAGACCAAATAGCCAAACATCACATCAGTAAATAATTAGTCTGCCAGTTTAATGTCATTTATGATGATACTGGCAGTGTATATGTCCTCTTCCCCGATGTAGTGCAATCCTGGAGTTGGTAAACATAGATGTGCTAATATGGGTGGCACAGCCCCCCACTTTGGAGGGTGTGGGGTGGCATTGAACCAAACATAGTGTGATTAACAACTACTTAACCTGTTAACATAAATTGTACAGTATAACAGCACACTAAGTGGGGGGATACGCACACCAATAACCCTAATGCAGGTGGCTGTGCCCACAACAACCACACCCAACTATATATACCAACTCCAGTATTGCTGTACAGCTGTACAGAGGGGAAAAGGGCATTTACACATCCACTACTAGTTTTGATTGAATGAATTTCTACAAGATGATTGCTATGAAATGTTACCTTTTGCCAGTCAGTTCTTGGTCAAATGATCTCCTGGGACATATATTTTCTGCAAACTG
>NC_056726.1:1854867585-1854870085 GCF_019279795.1 Protopterus annectens | reverse complement strand
TGTTAAACCAACAGTACTTAAAATGTAGAACAGCAATATTTACATTCTGTCCCCATGTCTGGAACATCCCCCTCCAGTTTTCTGGCCCGTCTCCACAGTGTTTGTTGTAAGAGGTATTTCCAACTACCCTCTGTGATGCTGTTTGTCACATACCCACATGAAGTCCTACTCACAGTGAGGGAAAAGGGGCAACACCCAGTTGCACTACTTACTTATAGCAGTGTGTTTCTATGCAATTGGCTATAGGAATGGTACCACAGGTGTTCCACATTCAGTTAGCAAGTGGAGGACTCCAATTCATGCAGAGGCCATCAGCTGATCATAAGCATCATCTACCAAAGTCAAGCGCGGCTGCCTATGCAAAGCAGATGCATTTTTTCACATCTACAAAAGAGGGGGAGAGAGAGAGAGAGAGAGATACAGAGGGAAGGACAGAATGTAAGAGAGAAAGAGACGAGTGTGTTTGTGTATGATCTCTGGGTAGAGAAAGGTCTCTAGGTATTATAATGGTTGCCTATATATTAATGTCTGGCTGTGTATTTCTACAACAACCGGTACGGTATTTGACAACTGTTGGCCTTGTAATGTGACATAGGGACATATGGGTCCTCAATATGAAAATGTAGCAAAACACACCCTGCAATGGATCCTGTTATTCACACAATCACACCAACACCCAGACAGGGTGCTGATCTCACACACACACACACACACACACACACACACACACACACACACACACACACACACACACACACACACAAAACAGTACTGAGTTTCAAACTCCTACCTAGTTATGTATTGGTACTGTAATGTTACGCAGTTATCGTGCACACCACAGCAATTATATATTAGAGAGCTGTCCAAAGGTATCTTTGAAGGTGAGTGACAGCTGCAGTGCTAAAGGAGGGGTGGAGGAAGTGCAGTAAGTGTGAATGATAACAAAAGCAGGTGTCAACAAATACTCAGACACTCTCACACACAAACATTCTCACAGTTGCCAGAACCAGGATTAGAACTCGTACCTAACTTGCTATAACATGTTATTACGCAGTTATCACATGCACCACAGCAATTTTATATTGCAGAGCTGTCCAAAGGTATCTTTGAAGGTGAGTGACATCAGCAGCAGTGGTAAAGGAGGGGTGAGGGAAGTGCAGTAAGTGTGAATGACCATAAAAGCAGGTGTCAACAAAGACTCAGACACTCTCACACACATTCTCACTGTTTCCAAGACCAGGATTAGAACTCTTGCCTAACTATTATGCTATACTATGTTATTATGCAGTTATCGCATGTGTTGCAGCATTTACGGGTTGCAAATCTGTCCAAAGGTATCTTTGAAGGTGAGTGACATCAGCTGTAGTGGTAAAGGAGGGGTGAGGGATGTGCAGTAAGTGTAAATGACCACAAAAGCAGGTTTCAACAAAGACTCACACACTCATACACACATCTTTACAGTTGTCAGGCTCAGGTTTAGAACTCCTACCTAACTAGTTTGCTACACTATGGTGCTATACAATTATCACAAGCGCCACTGAGCTTAGAGGACTGAGACTTGGTCAAAAGGTTATTTCAAGATGACTGACATCAGCAGAGGTGGTACCATGGGCAATGGGAAGTGCAGTGTGTGTGAATGGGCCATAAATCGTTCTTCTGGAAAACACACACACATTCAGTCACACACCACTTTACATGTGACAGGACTGAGTATACAAATGCTACATGAATACTGTTTTTTACTATTGTGTTACACAGTTATCACAAGCACCACAGACACTATAGGGATAAGGGCTACCAAAAGGAATGTCTACACTGATTGACATCAGCACATCATGCAATATCAGCCAGTAGGATGTATAGTGGGTGGGACAGACCTTATAATGGAATTTTATCTGTCACTGTCTGTCTCTCTCTTCCCCACATCTCAGTGTGTGTATGTTTGACATATTATAGTGTATTGGCCTTGGATATGTGTGATTATTCCTATCCAATGGTGGTTGTGTGAAGCATGAGTGGTGTACAGTTTGCTGTGTGTGCACAGACATCTGCAAATGACAGATATGTATAGTCAACTGTGTTGTCAGACATGGGCTTCATTTCTCTAAGTGTAGGAGCATGCCCAATATGACCTTCTGTATTGAGTGTGTTTCAGGCATATGTACTGTTTTACACTGTGATGTATTATGTCATCGACTACTGACAGATATCAGTTATGGTCAGAGTTATGTACTGGGAAATACATGATGAATAAAGCTGATTCCAGTATTGTGGTCCACAGCCTACACATTCCTGCACACTGTTGCCATTCTGGTGGGATGGCTACACACACTTGCTGATGGGTCTGTGTAAATGGTCCAGCACCTTGGTAGCATGGTGGTTAAGGATCCCCTTGTTGTACATATATCAACTTAGCAGAATGGCCATATCCTGCTGTGGCCATACCTCTCAGCTGTGGAGATTCAACCGGGTTACCCAGAGGCAGGGCTGATATATCTGG